>NC_137660.1:25431815-25506815 GCF_963422515.1 Blennius ocellaris | reverse complement strand
GCCAGGACATCATACCACCCCTTTCCATCTATCTTTAACACACACACACACACACACACACACACACACACACACACACACACACACACACACACACAAACACGTCATCTGGACTACCTCCGCACAGTGTGCATGGTCTCCCGCTGAGATTGTCCACTTTTCTTTTTACGTGCCATTATCTACTCTCCATTATGTGGCCCCGACTCGACTCTGCCCGGCGGCGTTATCCTTCCACTCACTAGGGGATAAATACTTCATGCAAAATGGAAATTGGGAAACAATAAGGAAGGATCCATGCTGAAAGATGAATTTAGTGACAAGAATTGTAAGTAGATTTGTACCGGCCCACTGTCATGCTGCCTTCTGTTTTGTTAAAAGACTTTTGATATCTGTATTGTTTCTTAGCTTCATACTGATGTGTGATTTAGAGTTTGATAGTAAGCTCCATGTCTACACTCGTATTGCTGCAGATCACTGCTCACGGTTTGGTGTGTTAACCACTGAGTAACAGCAAAGTTTAATGATGCTCTTAATTTTTTATTTAAATCTCATAGATGTTCTTGCCTAATGCAGCGCTGCAAGGAAAAGATGGAAAGTCCATGAGGTTACAGCAATATTGAGAACAAAACACAGTTATCTCTCTATACCTAAGACGTCTCTAAAAATGGAATTTCTCCCAGTGTCAGGTAAAATGATGCAATGGTCTGTCTTTTGAATTAATAACAGTTTGAAATCTTGTCCTCCCACTTGATTGTTTAGATATTAACATTTCCAGTCTTGAGAGCTTCTATTATATCTATCCTTCAGACGTCATCCCAGATAGACAATTCCCAGTTAGACCATTCCCATTTAGACTGCTTATTTTAAAATTATGGCGGGGGAAGTAAAAAAAAAAAAAAAAAAGTATGTTGTTAAGTGAATCATTTGTAACATTTCAGTGACTTAAGATTTAAAATCGCCGCAGGGTGATAAAAAAATGGAAAAAATAAAAAGCTGGTCCCGATGCCGTGATTTCAAACTAATGTGGAGCCACTTTTTCAAAGGGACTATGTGTCTTTATGTGTAAAAATACGTTCCTATTCATCCTACGTCACTGAAATGTTACTAATAATTCACTGATTATAATAAGTCGTCTGTATTATTTGAGTTCTATTTAAAAAAATGGATATGGTAACTCGCACAATGAAAGGTTAACAAGTCAGGAACTTACTGCCTCAGAGCTGAATTAAACTAAAAGTACTGAAAACTTCAGAATAAGTCTGTCGAGCGCTTTGATTCGTGGTGACGTCGGCGTATTGAATATATCCCATTTTAATCCAGAGGTTTTGTCTCGGCGCAATATTTTTCATCCATAAGATTGAATGCATAAGTTCAGAAAGCTGTACAGTTTATTGGCCTTATTGTCACGTTTACTACATCTTTAGAAACGGCTGTGGTATTCTGCTGTGTGTATTACTTCCACGTTGTGTGTTCATGGACTCGCAGCTTTGATGTTTCATACAAACAGACGTTTGGAGCAAAGTTCAGTGTTTGTGTTTGTGTGTGTGTGCATTTGATGCTTGCTTACACTGGCGAGACCATCATTGTTTTTATGAGCGTTGCCATTTTCTCTTTAATCTTTTATGTGCATATTAAACGGCCGTGTTTAAAGAGTGTCAGCCTTCCCCACAGACTGTGCCCTACATATCACAGACAGACTAATTAGAGGTTCTCTCTCCACGGAGTGGCGTATCCCTTTTATTTTCAAAACAAACACAAGTCTACATCCAGATCTTGCATGTAATTCTGGTTCATTGTCTCAGTTGCAGTTTGGGTGAGAGAGTCAGCGTGAAAATCAAGTGGTTTGACGTGCTAATGACTGTTTCTTTCATTTCCCATCTTCCTCCTGAACGCTTAAGCTGACGCTTTCTTGAATGAAGATGTATATTTGAAGCTCGTGTGCAAGACGATTTATCCAAACTTCCTCAGCTTTCTCTTGTACCTCACCTGTGTTTATTTGGTTTTTTTCTTACAGGGAGGAAAGGCAAAGCTCCATGCTATCAGACCAGGATTGCTGACGATGAGGCCTGTGTGGCTGTGAAAATCGAAAAATCCCAAGGTAGTGAACACACTTTCACATAATTCATTTCAGAGCAGATACGCAGATTAATTTTTTTTTTGTCTTGCTCTCCTCTTTGTTCACATGAATGTAGAGCTTTGTATTCATGGTTTTACCTGCAACAAATGTGATGAGAAGTCCTGCAGCGATCTGTTTGTGTATTTAGGCGGTCCATTTCTACGGCTGTTCTTGATGCTCATCTTGTAAAGTGCGGGGAAGTCACGAGTCCCGTCAAAATGCAAAGCTTTGTTATTTGTGGGTTCCCTCCTTCGATCCATAGCAGGAAGTTTCCCCCCGTTTGCGTTTAACATCAGATGAGAATTTTGAGATCTTTTTAAAAGGCCTCTGAATAAACCCGCTATTTGCACAGTGAGGACCCAGGGCCGTTCCTCTGCGGCTTTATGCTACATATGCAGTGGTGTGAAAGCTGCAGGCCTGTGTTCTATTTTTATATCACAAACTTGTGCGTGCAAGTGTGTGTGTCTCTACTTGAGTAATGGGTCGTTTTCCTCCAGCCCTGCTTGTGTTCCTTTTTTTTTCTCTTCTCTTTTCGTCTCTTTAATTATTTCTGTAAATCCTTCTATGCCTCTCCTCCATCTGGCATCCTATCTGTTTGTCTTCTCATTGTTTGTATATTTCTCTCTTCCCTCCTGTCTTATATTGTTTGTCTTCACCCCCACCCCTCCCCCAGTCCTTCCTCCACACCTCCCATCCTCTTCTTCGGCACGTTGTCCTTTCGGCTGGTGGGCCCCTCTGTTAGCGTGGGGGCAGATTGGGGTCCGGATACTAGGCTGGTTTGTGGATTAGAGGATGAGGTGAGGTTAATCTGAAGAAAGTCTGGGTAGTTGAATAGACACGGATAATCCCCTTTATCTCATGCCCAGTAGTAAGATGGTTATCTGTCACTGTCCATCTCTCACACATCCACATCCACACACACACACACACACACAATGCATCACCCAGACATCCACTTTAACTGCACTCTATAATCTCATTGAGTGATATAGGGCAACTGGATTTATGTGTGTCTGTTTGTCTTGTGCGTCACAATGAAATCAAGGCGAGAAACAGTAGCTAATATTGTGTTGTAATATGTGTACATCGTGTCTCTTATATTGCTTTTCTCTTTTTCCCCACATTCGGTACCTTACAGAAACATGAAAACTTTCATGATTGTAAAGTGGAAGGAAAGGGGTACATGGGTGTCAAAATTATTTCAAATACAAAACTTGTGTGGCGTGCAAAAGTATTTCACCTCTTTTCTCTGATCCCTCCTCAATAAACTCCAGTGCCCTCAGAAGTCACCTCATTAGTAAATAGAGTCGACCTGTGTGCAATCTGATCTCAGTATAAATCCAACTGTACTGTGAAGGCCTCGGACGTTTGTGAACAAACGGCATCACGAAGACCGAGGGACACACTACTTTTCATTAAATTTTATTAAAAACATTTTTTTTAATTCATTTCAATCATATTATTTACTTTTTCTTGGATTTCATTCTATTGAATGTTCACATAATTGAAAAGGAGCACATTGAAGATAAAGTTATAGTGGGTGCCTCTGTCTTCAACAAGGTCAGGCAGAAAGTTGCGGGGACTTTATAAGCAGGGTTAAGCTATAAAATAGTATTCCAAGCATTGAACGTCTCATGCAGCATCGTTCAACTCATCCTTCGGCCAAAGTTTTGGTCATAATTGCTGCGTCATCGTTCAGGACTTTTTAATGATGAGAGGATTACAGATGCAACTCGGCAAAGTTGAATTAAGCTAGATTTATGCACATAAACTGAAAAGCGCTTACCCTTTTGTGCGTAAGTACATGTAATTTGTTTTTAATTAAATGTTAACACACTCATATATGTATATATCTTTACTTACAAAGCTGCAGCTTTGTAAGTAAGACCATTCAAGAAATGGAATTTCTGCTGGTTCATCTAGTTTACCAAAAAAAACAAAAGACATTCTTGCCATCGCTCCTCATTCTGCTCAGCAGTGTCATAGCACACATCACTGAATGCATGTCTGTGTGTGTGTGTGCATATTCACACACACAAATAGCAGGAGCTAAAATCTGCCATATCATAAATGTCGACTATCTCTGTGGTTCAGCTCCTTCTTCTTTCTTTTTTTTTATAAACCATGTGACGTTTCAAAGTTGAATTATAATGAGGCAGAGCTGCAGAGAGCCTGCAGTATAGGGAAGGAAGTCACAGGTACCGAAGATGGAAAACCTCCAGTCGCAGTTCCATGCACTGACTTCTGAAAAAGGTACATCTCAGTCAAGAATAATCTGCTCTTGACATCGTCGTTTCAGTCTCACATCTGATTATGTCAGTTAATTTGTTTTGGATCACTGCTTTAAATATTTGCTCACTCGTTTCGCCTTCGGTAAAATAAATCAACGAGATAATAGTGTGAGGCTTCATTTTGATTTTTGCTGCCCTGATGTGAAACACTGCCGGCTGCTTCACTGTGTGTTTGTCAATCATTGATTAGACTATTGGACAGACCAGGAACAGACGCACAGGAGTGCTTTGTGTGTCCTCTGCCTTATTGACTTCTTTATAATCTCACGCAAACAACCAGTTAGAAGCACATTTCTCATATTCTCATTCACACGTACAGGCTGATATGCAGTTAATTCCCATTTTAGATGTTAGCGATCAACTCTGCCTATTTATTATTGTGATATTGTGAGTTTTATCAGTCCAGAGGAGCGTGTGTGTGTGTGTGTGTGTGTGTGTGTGTGTGTGTGTGTGTGTGTGTGTGTGTGTGTGTGTGTGTGTGTGTGTGTGTGTGTGTGTGTGTGTGTGTTATGTCAACTTGTGGAAGTGTGTGTGCGTGGTTCTCGGTTCAGCCACTTCGGTGTGGGGTGTGCGATCGAGTCGTGAGGGAGGAGTTTGTGAGTTGTACTGCGAGTTCTTCACACTGAGCTGCATCACTCACGGCAACATTCCCTGGGGAGGACTGCATGGAATTTAAAGTCACTGCTCCTCTTTGACGAACACACACACAGTCAACACACACCACGCCGAGGTTTGGCTGCAGAGACGCTTTCCTCTGAAACTGTAGGTGAGTTTTGAGATTTTCTGAGGAGAATGCTCGATTACTGGATATCTATGTATGTGATGCTTCTTTACCTCCATTAATTTTTGCATCTACTTTCTTTGACTATGGACAATCCACTACACTTCTGATCTGCTTGAGCTTTGACCAGAGATTCATGCGACAGTGTTGGAATGTTTACATTATACAGCCGTCCAAGCCTTTCACATAATGAATGTAAACAGATGTGGGTCAGTCACTGTTCTTCATTATGACCGTTTGCAGAGTGCCCCTTTTTTGATAAGGTGTTCTTCAAATGGTTGCTTCTTTCACCTTTGGCTTGCTGCTATCTCCTTCTGTCTCTTTGATTCTCATTCCTTGGGATCCGTGTGTCACACGCTTCAGGGCCTTGAGGAAAAAGCCATATCCTCAATCTGTGTCGATACTTCCAAGGTGACACACGGAAATGCACATACAAGTGTGTTTTTTTTTTTGTTTGTTTACAAGTCCTAAAACTCCAACATGGAAGTATAGGAACCTATTTTGCCGGAAGGAGATCGTCATTGAGAAGAGGAGGTCATTAAGTGCAGGCCAGATGAGCACATTGTCGTTCAACTGAAATGTTTTGAACATGTGCTTTTATTGTGTTTGACGGATAGTCTGAGTGACAATTAACCTGCTGCTACTTGTGTCCACATGCAGTGACACAAGGGTGTGTGTGCGCGCGCGTGTGTGTGTGTGTGTGTGTGTGTGTGTGTGTGTGTGTGTGTGTGTGTGTGTGTGTGTGTGTGTGTGTGTGTGTGTGTGTGTGTGTGTGTGTGTGACATGACTGACAAGATCCACCTTTAATTCAGACTGAATTATTTATTTAACGACAATTGACAATTTAACGACTTTTTTTTATATATAAAACTGGACGTAAACTGAATGCAAGAATTCCACTTCTTACAATCAACTGCTTATGATGATCAGAATGTGTAATGGCTTGCACTCTCACCTCACAATACGCCGGTCCCTGGTTCGAACCTCGCCTTGTGGATCTTTTCGTGTGGACTTTTGGATTTTCTCTCTATTGTCCTTTTTTTTTTTCACTTTTCTCCCAAAAACACATACTTGGTGACTCTATATTTCATGTTGGTGTGATGTGAATGTGTGTTTGTTTGTCCCTTTGTGCTTGTCCTGTGGCGACCAGTCCTAAGTATTCATTCACAGTCATCCCACCACCACTAACCTCGGTTGGATGAAGCGGTAATGAAAATGTATGGATGCAGTTTTAATTTTGCTATCTGGTACTTCAATTAAAGTCAAAATTCCTTCGTATCTTTCTGCAAAAGAATCACTTTTAGCAGGAGAATGGTATAAAATGTGATTGTACATGTGATAAATGTCACAATATTGAATTTACATAATGCAGTTGTTGGATGTGTCCACTGAAATGGTTGTGTGTCAGTTTCGAGGCTCTTGTTGGGATGAATCACCATTTTCTGACATTGCATTGGGGTTTTTTTTTGTTGCATTGAAGAATTTTGGTTCCTAGGCGATGCTTTCTTCCGTTGTCTTCATGAGCTGGCAGTAAACTTGTGTATCTGTCAGAGCGAGAAGGCTGTAGAATCGAGGTGGGGGCAGTGAGGTTAGTACATTTAGTGGAACCACAAAGCTGCCCACACATACTTATAAATATAAATGAACTTAACTCACAAAGCTCAGGTGAGCCACATGAACAAATTCTGAACAGAACAGGCATCAGACATCAGGGATCCAAGATTTTCCTTTGCTGGTCCTGCAGTCCTGCAGCAGAGAATGCACCTTTATGCAGCGCAGCCAATACGGCATATTTACAGACTGGCAGCCTTCGTATCTAACCTGTCGTGGGCTTTGAGTCTTTGTCGATCGGATGATTCTTTACTGTTCAAAAGATCTCGGCTCCAGATTGCGGGACTCCTTCCCCGTCACACAGAATCAAAGTGTTTCTGCCGGCGGGTGGTGGCTGGCTGCTTCTAATTTACTGCACACGGCGGATTTAATGAGAAGATGCCGGAGTGGGCGAGTTACCCAGAGCAGCAGCTCTGACCATGCATACCTGCAAAGGAAGCGGAGGTCATCCTATTTTCACCATTTATGGCTCTGACTGCATTTCTTTGTTTGAATCACATGGATCACAGATAAATGGTCTGATTTTCACAGTATTTTTTTTCATACAGCTCACGTCAGCATTACATCCAATTATCTTTATTACGTCTTTCTTAGATAAGCCAAAATGAAAATACCTGCGTAGTCTACTCAGTTTGGGCATATTGCTAAGAAATAGACACGATTTAATAGAAGTAGTTATAATAAATGCTTTATTATCGTATTTTTAAAGAAGATACTGTAGTGGCAGGTGGCAGTTTGCTGTGCCAATGTATAGAAGTTTGACTTGTGATTTCAGGGGCTGCCTTCATTTTGGGTGATATATTTATATAATTTGGTGCATGACATGCAGCAGGATGTTTTCATTTGAACACTTAATGTGGCCATAAAGGGAAGTCAAACACCAAATCAAGAGAAACTCCTTGGGCAGCCTTCATAAATGATAGTGATGGTAATTTTAAGCCCATGTTTAGAAAGTCTTCACTCCCAAACACAGCGTGGGATAGTTTCCAGCCAGACAGTTGCTTTAAGCTGTTTCCTCTAATTACGGTCAGGCTGTAAAAATAGAAACTGTGACTATATGATTCTGTGGTATTCCTTTTTTTCCCCCACTTTCTTTCTGTTTCAGGGTTTATACGATAAAGATCACTGTAGGAAAATAATGTGGGACCTCAAGCACCATTTAGGCACGTAGTAAAATAAGTTTTTGTAAACAAAATGCCTCCAAAAGCATAAATGCACAGTATAGTGTGTACATTTTTGAAGAATTCAACAAGAAATCCATTTTTGGAAGCAGAGCATCAAATTAGCAGCCACACACAGTTGCCATGCAGGGACCACAATGTAACATGCACTTAAAAAAAATTACTCATTAGGGTCCCGTAGTGCAAAAAAAAACAAGTATTTGAGGTTAACCGTTAACTCTATAAGTCGCATGTATATGATTGCCTGGTGGCCTGGCCAGGCTGTACTCTGCTATTTAGACACATTTAGCCGGAATCAACTTCAGAACGCAGTGACAAATAGGTTGCACAAAGTGCTCTGCTTAATCCTCAGGTTTACACTAACTTAAAGCTAGAACTCTGCAGACATGGTAGTGTCTTCACAAACTGAATTGCTTGTGATCTGTCGAGCTCTCTGGTTTCTCAACACGTCTCCACTAATCTTTGGGTCAGACGTTAACACATGCTTCTCTCTTTGTCATTAGATAATATCCTGCTCATAAACTTTAATTTGAGTGTCATCATGCATTGATCACCGTTTGCGAAACGTAATGCCAAAACTGACTCTCCTTCAGTTTGCATAAACAAAGGCCACAACCTTTGGCGTAGTAACTTCCCCAAGCATATTTGCCGGCTTTGTTCACTCTGTGATGTGACATTGAGCTCTTATTTGTCACACAGTGTCATAATTACACAGTTGTGAGCTTTCTGTACTCACAGTAGTATATATCGTCACCCAGATAATGAAACGTGCTAAATTTCTACAATATGTTTATCCATGCAAATTGTGCAACTAGCTGGACAAGAGGACTGTACGTCTGAATAGATCTTCATTAAGACAAGATCATACATATTTTGAATTCATAGGGTTTTTTCTTTTCTTGTGGCTTTGTAATGGCTGCTTTATAAATCATTGTTTCCGATTCAGTGTTCTACTTTAACCAGTAGTGGGTGCTATTGTTTGTTTCTTGTAGCACATGCCCACAGAGAACAATACGTTATGAACATCGACTATGGAGAGGACACAAGAGTATCCGTATGGACCAACGACAAAGTCTAATTGCTATTACAGGAGACTCTCTGCTATAAAACGTTATCAAAAAGTTATGTTATTTCATTGCTTCCTTGTCAAATGAAAATGAACTAAAATAAATACAGGGCATGTACAATTTATTTGTGACACAGCATTTAACCACATATTAATCTTTCATTGAATCATGTAATTTACCAGGTGAAATTTTACTGAAATTATAAAAAAGTATGTGACATTTTAACAATGTTCCCAAACTATATAAAAAAAAAAACTGTGATAATGGGGGACCTGGGTTCAAACCCAGGGAAGGCGTC
Organism: Blennius ocellaris; assembly: GCF_963422515.1. Taxonomy (NCBI): domain Eukaryota; kingdom Metazoa; phylum Chordata; class Actinopteri; order Blenniiformes; family Blenniidae; genus Blennius; species Blennius ocellaris. The sequence goes on along the minus strand of NC_137660.1, from coordinate 25,497,470 downwards.
CATTGTGAAAACTCCGCGGTGCAAGATGCAATGACTGTGGCCGCCCCTGTATAAAAGAGCAGCCACATAGACACTTCTTCTATTAGCTTGAGTGGAAGATCATTTTCAAGAAAAAGAAAAAGAAAGAAAGAAGAAGTTGGTGTGCAGGGTAATGCCTCCTCTCTATAAATAGATCAACCGGCTGCACTTTCAGACGAGAAGAGACCAAGTCTATCGAGAAATGAAGACCTCTTCTCGATAATTTATGGTACAAGGAAGGAAAGTTTCTCTTTCTCTTTATTAGCGTGACTGGGAGCCAAACCGATGAGGGCTGATCGTCAGTCTCTGTCCTGCAGGCCATCCATGACTGAAAACAGAACCAGTGGCAGGAGTTCACTTTTTTTTTTTACAGAAATCTAAACACGTCCTCTTTACTCTACAGCTATAGATGGTTCCCCCGCACACGCTGTTTATCTGTACGAGTTAGGCGAGTATTGATTTCTGCATTCGGGCCGATGCATCAGAGTCTCTTCTGTTGAATCGCACACACCTTCTTAAGTGGTCACCTCAAATGGAAACCAATGCACTGATAGCTTGTAAAATAATGAGAGTGCCTACACTGTTCTGGTAGCAAAGCCCCATATATGGACATATATGGACGCCCTACTGGGCTGCTCCTCGGAGACCCGTGTGTGTGTGTGTGTGTGTGTGTGTGTGTGTGTGTGTGTGTGTGTGTGTGTGTGTGTGTGTGTGTGTGTGTGTTTGTTCTCTGTGAGGTCAGAGAGGGGTAGATTACGCTGCTGTAAATACTGTCAGTCTGTGTTGGTATTAAATGAGTCTGTCTGCTCAGTCTGAATACAAAAGCTGTGCCATCTGTGGCTCAGCTGGTTGGAGGGAAAAAGTCTCACTGCAGAGTATCGTCAACCCGGATCATTGGCTGGATAATCAACTGAAGTGTGTGATACTCGCTAATATTTACTCTTCCGCTATTTATCGTGGTCACATTTGCAACAATGAATATTTGATAGGAATCACGTCTTGCTTTATGGGACACAAAGGAGACCGCAGTTCATGTCTGGTGTGAGTGTTTCTAGAAAGATGTGGAAACAATCGATTAGCTGCAAAAGGAGGCTCGTAAAAGAGAAAATAAAAAGGCCTTGATTTTGCAGATTTAAGTCTTTGCGGACTATTTTACATCACTGTCACTGTAAAACATTACTTAGTGCGTTTGAGTTACATTCGTTTTTGCATTGAACATTATTGTGGAACAAGTATTAAAACAAAATCCAAACGTTTTTATGTTCAATGTTTTTATGATACACATTTTTTTGTATAGCTTAGCTGTGATAACTGGTGCCCCGGTTTAAGAATAAATTGGAAATCATCTGGATATTTGATTATAAAAATGAAACATCAGCACATTTTCAGATACGGTTTTTATGATTTCTAAATCTAAAAATGTAAATTCTTTAGATTTACAGTTTGTGTGGAGTAATTTTAAGATATTGGAGAGTTTTATGTTACATTAGATTATGTGTATTTCTATGCGCATGTCTATAAGTATGAATGTAGATAGTTTTACATATACAGACTTATAAATTTTTTTCTGTTTATGTATATGTTTGCTTTTGTGTGTTTTAACTTGTTTGGAACGAATAATAATAATAAACAAAAAATAGATAAATATCTAAATATTTCAATTACATTTTAGTTTTTTGTTTTGGTGTGTGATGTGATGCAACAAAATTCATTGACGATTGAAAATTTTGTAAACTGTTTGTATTTTGGAAGAGAGCTTTTTGAAACAAGTTGCATCGACCAAAGTGGCGCACGTACTTTTGGTTTGACAGGAAAAGCTGATGTGAGAAATGTTTTTTTGAAATTACTCCCTTGCTAGATAAAAATTAAGGAACTTGTTTGTTCACTAGATATTATACAAGTAGTTGTACCATTTGGACATGTCGGTATTGTTGATGGTGATAAAAATCAATGAGTTTTTTTGGTTATTATCTACCATTTTCGTATTTTTTTACATAATCTTACATTGAATTGCATTTCATAATATATTTCACTTTTATTTTATCTAGTTTTTTTGGGGGGGGGTTTGCATTTCTTTTTTTTCTTTGTCTTTGTAGCACAGTTTACTCGTCCCTGAAGTCTTTGACCTGATGGTAATGGATGCGTTTCCTCTGTGTGTCCTCCAGCGCTAGGCAGCAGCCCGGCGCCTGCACAGAACAGCGTGCCCAGCGTGCAGGCGTGTCTGAGCCGTGCAGGTGGATTCGGCAGTGACAGGACCCGGGCGGAGGTCAATGGAAGAAGCTCCGGCAGCAGGGCCCGGCTGCCGTCGAAACCACAAGGTACATGAGAGCAAACCGGGACCGCCCGGCGGGAAGGTCAAGCAATGTGAGAGTCGTATGAGAGTATTGACACGCACAGTCTCATGCCCTTTTATGCTCTCACATTTTTGATCCCCCCCCCCAAAAAATAAATAAATAGTTTATTTTTGCATTTCTGAGTACGTTTCTGTACACTGTGTGATTGTGGTCAAGTTCACAAAACAGTTATAACAGGAATCGAGTTATGTAAGCTGGAGTGGGATCAGTGAACCCGGAGACTCGTTCCTCTTTTATTTGAGCAGAGTAAATCATTTCACACAGATAAGACAGGAGACAAAGCTCCATGGGTGTTTTGTTTTTGTTTTTTTTTTCCTCCCGTGGCTGTAAATCAAGCAGGTCATTCATTTGGGAAAACACTGATTCGTGCACATGTTTAATCGTTTCAGGAACTTTATGTTTTGCTTGCTGTTAAAACCAGCTCAGTGTCAAGCGCTTGTCAATTGGCATTGGCTTACACTGCCCCCTGCAGCTTTAGAGTAAATATTGCGCCGGCCTATTACCTAATGAGAAAAGCATCAGAGCAGGTCATCAGTATTCAAGACTGGTGCACAGACTTTTCCCATGTCTCCTTTCTAGTGCCCCCAAAGCCACTGCACCTCCAGAGCCCAGTGACAGAGGTCCAGTCTCCACTGAGCAGGTTTCGCCCGCCGTCACTCCGACACGTCATGGAGGACGGAGGTGGTGGGAAAGAAGGAGGAGGGGGAACTGTGAACCGGGAGAGAGCGAAGGAGAAACACTCCAAAGTCTCAGATCTGATCAGTCGTTTTGAGGAGAACAGGTATGCCCTCTTCCACTTCTTCACTCTCTCTCTCTCTCTCTCTCTCTCTCTCACTCTCTCTCTCTCTCTCTCTCTCGCTCCCTGGTGGTGTATGTTTTCCCTCGAAAGAATTAAAGTAAATACAAATTGGATCCTGCCAAAAAGAGAAAAAAAAAAAAGGATAATTGGAAGACTTGTCTTGGGAATTGTTCACTTTATGCAATATTCTTCATGACAAGTGGCTGTTTTGTTGATTGAAAACACCTTCTCTCAGTCTGTCGCCAGTGAAGCACTTTGCCACCGGCACAGATTGGTTCTGGTTGAATAACTCCATCTGTGTCGCCTCATTGTTTTGTAATAAACAAAAAAACAAAAAACAACCTCGGCGAGGCTGTCACAATAACAGTGACGGAAAATGTTGTCTTTCCTCACCTTTCGTACGGCAGCTATTTCAGGGATGAAAAGCAGAAGTGTCTTGATTAAAGTCTTTAGCCATCGCCCGGAGCAAGAGGAGATTAGACTTTGCCTGACACACAGGGGCGTGAGTGAGGAGGGGAGGGGGGATGAAAGGAGATTTGTGCAGGCGAGTGAAAATACAGTTCCTCATTCAGTTGTGGGACGGGACTCTGCGTTGTGAGATGAAACCCAGGAGATTGAGGTAGGATCCGTCTGAGTTACTCCTCCTACATTTATGTGACCTTGTCGTGAGGTGGGGACTTTAAAGTGGCTTCTGCGTTGTTGAATTGTCTGAAAGTTCATGTGGGAGAAAAGTCTCACTCACGACATGGAAACCAAAACATTTTGAAGTATATTTTGAGTTCCTATTGTGATAATTATAGCCTTTGCTTATTATAAATGTAATATTATGATATTTTCAGATACGATATTATTTATTTTCACAACTTTATAAGCTAAACTTGCAAACTTCCAAATGCATTCAGACAATTACTATGTCATTTTAAAGTGACAAAGCCACTAAAAGGAGAAAAAAAATACTTAGCATGCATACACACATTTTGCTCTTCATAAAATTATGCAAATTGTATCTGCCGCCTTGTCTCTGTGATTGAGCCCCTTTAAAAAAGCCATGAGAGGCACAACAATGGTGCCCTTGTCCTGCCTGCCCTCTTATACAGTCCCCCCCCCCCCCCCCCCCCCAAAAAAAAGAAATATTCAGACTGCAGCAGTGGCGAGCCAGTGAGAAAAACTGTAATCTTTGCATTCCCGGGGTCTTCTCCTTCTAGTCCCCCGAACAACAGACTGACAAATCCTAACCAGCATGCCAGAGTTTTCTCCACACCTTTTCATCACGCTCTCCAGTGTGAAATGAGGTTAATCTGAGCAAACTGGGTGCTTCTTTTTCATTCAGACTGGGCCGGGCCGTGGGGGATTATCCCTCTAGTGGCCTTGCAGCCGAGAGAAGAGAAAGCCTGTGAGAACAGAATTAGCCTACTAATATACTAATCTGGTTCACATGCTGCTCGGCTGCTTTAAAGTTGCCCAAACGGCCACATGGACACAAGTGGGAGCGTTTTACTTTAGAACAGTGCTGTGCACCGGAAAAACACTTTCTATGTTATTTATATGCAAAGAGGAACTGATGTGTCTAAACGACAGAGTGAAGTGTGTCTGTTTTTTGTTTTGTTTTTTTAAAGCAGTATATCTGGCCAGCTAATCGTGATATTATTCAGTCTTCCTGCGAGAGGCGGACACTGTATCTTTTCACGTACACAAACCTCAGGTGGCTCACAGCCCCCGGACCTGATTCATCTGTGGAGTGTTTCACCAGCTTGTTGTTGTTCCCCTATTTACACCTACTTCCTGTTTCTACCGGCGGTCGCAGTCAGTGCAACAAAGAATGTCACTGAGGCTGAAAAAAAAATTAACTTTTTTCTTTTCTTTTTTTCTAAAATCACCTGGTGTTGGTTTCTGCATCATTAAATGTTTGATTAGAGCCATCTAATCTGCTTTTGGATGAAATGTGATTGTTAGTTTGAGCTAATGTACAGTGGCTACTGTGGCTGATTTTTAGAGGTGGGGGGGGTCGGGGGGGGGGGGGTTAAGGTTGGGGGGAAACAGCTGCACTGGCTGCTGGAACAGGATTTCTGAAAGCTGAATGGTGATATTGCATGTGCATGCCTGTTCTTTTTTCTTTCCAACTTCATGCAATCTGGTTTTTCATTTTCATTCATGTACAAGTTTAAAAAAGAGAGCGAGAGAGATCTCATAACACCATATATCAAGCAGGTTCAATGCGTGTGAGTGTGGAAGTAGGGCAGCATCCACCTCTCGGGAGTGTAGTTGTACCTCCTCCACCTCCTCCTCCTCCTTCTGTCTTCCTCATTATACCGTAGCTCCTGTCCTGCTCTGCTGTGCTCACACTTCCTCTGCATTCAGCAGCCTCCGAAGACAGAAGGAAGTTTGTGCATCTCCACACATTTATTTTTAACCCTCACACTCACGTGTAAAAGCTCTCTGCTTACCGCGGATCCCCACAACTCTCCGTCAACATGCCACTACGAGCAGCTGCTAAATAGCCTTCTGTGATCTGTCTTTTTTTTTTTTAACTCGTCCTTTTTCTTCCAGCCTTTTTGTTTTTTAGGAAGCGTGGTCGTTCACTCATTGTGTGCCGTCGTCCCAGCTGACCCGCTTCCTCCTTTGCCTTTTTTCCGCTCGTTCCTCCAGCAACCCAGAGAGCAAGAGAGACGGCTCGCCGGTCAAACACATCAGCAAGGCGTCCAACGGCAGCCCGGCCCACCGAGCCTTCCAGAAGCAGGCGGAGCCCAGCAGGATTCAGGAGAACCACTCCACCTCCGCTGTGACGGCGACGCAGGATGCGCCCAAACCGGCGGCGAACGGGGTGCTAGTGCAGATGGAGAAAGAGGACGGGGAGGAGAGCAACCACGACGCGGCGAGGGTCGAAGATGTCAGGCTGGTGAATGGAGACATGGGGGGCGCGGAGCAAAGTGACGATCACTCGCCAACGCAAACGGACCGGAGTGATGCAGGACGCAACGGCGAGAACGAGGACAGCCGGACTCAGTCGGGAAGCGAACACGGGAGCGAAGGAGGCGGCGGCGGCGGCGCGGAGCCGAAGGTACGGACACGGCGTTCACTTTTTACACGTCGCATCCCGGTGTTCCCGGGACCCCGGCCTCATAGCTCAGGTGCTGCAGGACGGGGAAAGCGCTCAGCCAGAATACACACTTCATGTCATACACTTCACGCCTCTTGGAGCTTCGCTTGTTGCTCTGACTCGTCATACTCGGGCACATATTTACTTTCTCAGCTTTCAGTCTAATTAAATCATCCGAACCGCTTCTCCTCAGGGTCACGCTAACATTGTAAGTGTAGAGTTACAAGGGAAGAAGTGTGTGTGTGTGTGTGTGTGTGTGTGTGTGTGTGTGTATTGTGTTCATGTCCGTCTCAGAGGGGTTATTTTCTGTGAAGGCTGCGCAGATGTCAAACATTTGAGCAGCTGAGTTCGTGCCTCAGCCGCCTCCCGCATGGGGAAACTATGATGCCGGCTGTTGTCCACCATTTATAAATATCTCAGGTTTTAGATGAATCTCTGTCTTCTGCAGCGATGAAAACAACCACACAACCCTCAACGCTATAGGAGAGGAAAAGCCACAGGCAGTGCCAAAGATTATAGTACTTCAGTCAGTCACACCAGATGCCCCATATTTAACTCTCCATCCTGCTCGGTCAAAACAACTCTTATTTTTAGTTGTGTTGTTGCACCGAGAGGCAGAAAAGTCAAGTTCCAGGTTAACTTTGGTGATGAATGTTATTCATCTAATTGTAGACTTTGAACTGGGAACTTCATTTAAATGGATTAATTCACTCGAGATTGAGTCTGAGTGACTTTATCACAGTTATTGGATTTTTGTAATGAGCTTGTTTAGTACTTTTTGCTTGAGTTAACATCGTGTCGTTTCTCTTTATGTTGATTGCTAATTTAAGTGTGGCTTTGCATTGCGAGAATAAGGTCTTCTTTATTAACTGTGACAATAAAAAAACATTAAAATCTATCCTTAATTGTCCACTGCACTACTGCTTTAAATGCTGCTTTACAGTCATGGCTGACTGAGACACTTCATAAAACTGAGCCATCAGTGGTATTTCATCCACTGTGTGATGTAAAGATGTTTGTTGTCAGGAAACTATCAGGTGGTTTACCTCACCGCCATCCAGCAACCGTCTGCACCGCTTTAGCCAACGCACAGGTGTCAAAACGCTTTTTAAGTCAGAGGCCACATTCAGCCTAATTTCATCTTTATTGGGTCGGACCGGTGAAATAGTGCCTTAATAATGTTTAAATTTAAACTTTTTGCTGTGCGGTAGAGTATATGTGACAAAGATGTCCTTATTTTTGCAAAACCAAACAATTGCTACTCATGATGGCTACCGTCTCAACATAAAGTCAATTTTAATGAAACTCCGGTGCAAAATGTTCAAAACATTTCTAGAGCTGTTGCATCATGCACGTTTTTACAAACTTGCCCTTTGAGGCTAATGCCAGTTCGTTATCTTTCATCGCAGAGTGTCGTGTCGTGTCTGCAATTCTGAGGATATTTGTTTCAAAGGAAATAAATAAATAATGTTTTCTTTGAAATTTTTACAATTTGTTTGGTGGTTTGGCCATATTGGTATCTATTGTGTGTCAGTTTTGGCCCACAAGCCTTATGTTTTGACACCTGTCAGCAAAATTTTTCATTTCCATTTTTGTTGAATTTAACATTAATGACCTTTTTGTTCAAATTAAATTGTAAAACATCGAGATTTTTTTTCCTCTTTATAGTGAGAAAGTGTTAAGTTCAAATCCAAGATTTTTTTGTGTGATGTTTGCTTGCATGAGTGGGTGTGTGTGTGGGTTTTCTCCAACATGTTGTCTTCCCACAGTCCAAAAACAAGCATGTGAGGTGAATTGGTGTCCCTGAATTGGCTGTAATTGTTGTGTTGTTGTCTGTGTGTCTCTCTGGCCTGTGATGTAACCTGCCTTCACTAATAGTCAGCTTGGATTGGCTCCAGCGTCCTGTGACTCAAGCAGTGCCGAAAACTTGAACGGACAATCCTCTGACAATGAATTAGATCTCATCCTTGAAACAATTGTGATCTTAATTAGAAGACTACTTACTTACTTTCTAAATGTGACCAAATAAACTTAATGTTTCTGCAGAGAGGAGTGGTGCAGTGGATTCAGTGCGTCATATAAAGTGCGTTTGAGTCCAGTGGAGTTGTTATGTTCTCCCTGTGCATGCACGGCTTTTCTCCGGCACATCAAAATAAACATGTGAGCTAACCCTTGGTAATTCATAACCGTAAGTTTGCTGTTAGTGTGAGCGTGTGACACTGTGATGAACCTATCCAGGGTGTATCCTACCTCTGCCCATCGTCGGTTGGTATTGACTCCCAGCACCCTGAGCTGGATAAAGTCATATAAATGAGATAAATAGCACATAAATAACAGTGACGCTTGTGTGTTCTCCCACTTTGAATTATTTCCAAATAATCCAGATTTATGAGTTTGCGTGACCCCCGCCTTTGCCTCCAGCCAGCTGGGATCACCCCATTATAGAATAATCATAATAGAAGAGTAATAGCAGTAATAGCATGAGATCATTGATGATGTAATGTGACATAACTGTTTTGGGATAGTTGTATTCAACTCTATAGATTTAATTCTAAATGGACCAGTGTATATTTATTATATTTATGATGACCACAATGCTTGACTGTGGCTACACATAGATTTAAAAATATGCACTGCCAGTAATATGTGCTGGCATGCCAGAAAACAAAAATTGTACAATTATTAATTACACTTTTGTTCTTCACCTATTGTCTGGCTACTGTAACCGGACTCTCGGCTGAGGCCTCGTTGCAGATTTGTGTCTTTGTTTTAGGTGGTGTCGTTTCCCTTCTTCCATATTTTCATTTCCTGTTCTGATAGCCTCCGCTGACACCGCAGGCCAGACTACTGCCGGCCCAGCGCTAATGGCACACACACACACACACACACACACACACGCACGCACGCACACGCACACGCACACGCACACGCACACACACGCACACACATATGGACAACCTGATCCTGCAAGCAACGCAACCAGAACTGCAATCGACTTGAGGCGACACTGACACACCTGGAAAGTTGTCAGTGCTTTCACTGCACAGTTGACTCTCAGCTTTTGCACCGTGAATTCGGTCGCGAGCCAAACGGGAACTTGCAGAGAGGAGCTGCATTTTTCAAATGACAAACACATGAGAATGAAGTCGAACCGTAATCCCGCATCGCAAAACGATTCAAACCAGACTTCTGCATTTTCGTTTTCGGTCAGAGGCGCAGTCAGTATCTAGTGTCCCTATGAGTACATCTACGATACGTGTGATCAGAAAAAGGCAAAATTATTAAAGTTATTCATTCAACTCGAGTGCAAGAATCGTGCATGCGCAGGCACAACATGCCACTGAAGTCAAATTGGAGAGATTGAATTCAATTCAGTTTGAGGTAAAAAATGATTGCACTCAAACCTCCAACTTACGAGGTTTGAGCGTTGCCCCTCAAGTGAGTCAAAATAAAAACAGAAATAATCCCATGAATGTACCGTCTTTTTGCAGGAAACGAACGAGCAGAAGCTGTTTAAAATTGCCAGTGAGCTCCTGAACACGGAGAAGGCGTACGTAGCACGGCTGAACCTGCTGGACCAGGCAAGTGACTCATTGAAATGCTCCGGCTTTAGCTTTTTTATTTCTTTTTTTTTTAAGGTAGAAATCAAAGTAAATTTGCTGTAACCGTGCCTTTTTTTCAGGTATTTTGTGCGAAGCTGATGGAGGAGGCAAATAAAGGAACGTTTCCTGTTGAGGTGGTGAAAAACATCTTCTCCAACATCTCCTCCATCCACACGTTCCACGGCCAGTTTCTGCTGCCAGACCTGGAGAAACGCATGGGAGAATGGTGAGCTTCAGCTCGGACACAAGAGTTAATGCGCCATCAAGACTCTTGTTTTGCTCAGATGCTAAAAGCAGGCGTCTTGTTCTGGAGTCATGACTGTTCAATTCCCCCTCCGTCTCTCCTTCATCGCAGGGCATCCACACCTCGTATCGGGGACATCCTGCAGAAACTTACACCCTTCCTCAAAATGTACGCCGAGTATGTGAAGAATTTCGACAAGGCCATGGAGCTGCTCAAGCAGTGGACCGACCGCTCGCCTCAGTTCAAAGCCATAATTCAGGACATACAGGTACTTAAATTGTCTGCGAGATCAAATCCAGTCTGGATTAGGGAACTAGATCTTTTTTTACTTCTATTCAGGGTGTAATATTCAGATCCGGATGTGAGTTTTTCTCACTGATGACAGTGGGAGAGAATCTATGGGAAAACCAGGAGAATAAGAGCGATTATAAAACTGGAGCCAAAACAAGAAAAGAGGATATTCTGAGCAGAACGATCTGAAGACTAGATAACACTCTATTGCAAATCTATTGTTTCTGCAATGACATGCACAGTGTACATATTGCAAAAAGCTGGCGAAACTGCAATAAATCATGTTTTATTGGACTGTGCGAGCTCAAAAGGACCGAACTACAAAAATTAAAGAAAAGTGCACAAATTTTTTTTCAAGGTTCCACCAGTACCTGTATTTAAATGTTTTAACAATAACTGTTAAAAACAATATGTTCTTGATCTTTTCTTGTCACTTCTGGACAGAGTCAAGAGGCGTGCGGCAGTTTGACGCTCCAGCACCACATGTTGGAGCCGGTGCAGAGGGTCCCTCGATACGAGATGCTGCTGAAAGATTACCTGAAGAAGCTGCCTCCGGATGATCCGGACCGACGAGACGCAGAAAGTGAGAAAAATCGCCACCGGAGGACCACCCCACTGTGAGACGTTGCTTCTTAATTTATGTATGTTGTTTCTCCTCAGAATCATTAGAAATCATTGCCACGGCGGCTACTCATTCCAACAGCGCCATCAGGAAGTCTGTGAGTAAAGACGATTTTTACTTCCACAGAATCTCTCCAAGCTGTGTCGCGTCTGACTTTAAAAAAAAAAAAAAAAAAAAAAAATGTCTCTCAATCACGCAGGAGAATCTAAAGAAGCTGATGGAGATTTACGAGATCCTGGGGGAGGAGGTGGACATCGTGCACGCCTCTAACGAGTTCATCAAGGAGGGCCACCTCCTCAAGCTGGCGGCCAGGAACGCCTCGGCGATGGAGCGATATCTCTTCCTGGTGAGGGTCACGAAAAAACACACACCTCCCCAACTGCTGGGAAATATGCTGAGGCCGGACTTCTTCTGCACTGTTCAATTTGAAACAAGTGAATCGTTTCATGCCAGGAACGCCTCCCGTGTAACGACGCATCGGGGGCACATGAACCCTTCTCTAAATTATGAAGATTGCTGGTTGATGTGATTACGTTGTTGCTGTTTCTCATTAGCTGCGTGCAGAATGAGTCCCGGGCCGCGTCATTCGGGACCCCTTGCAGAGTTTCAGGCTGCACACCCTGAGGAAAGGAGCTCCGCTAAGAGCCTGATCCACACGAGCGCTGATCTATCAGTTTTCTCTGTTCTTTTTTTTTTTTAATCGGCCAGTTCAACAACATGCTGCTGTACTGCGTGCCCAAGTTCAGCCTGGGCGGGCCCAAGTACACGGTGAGGACACGAATCGGCATCGACGGCATGACCGTACGGGAATCGCACAATGAGGACTACCCTTTTACTTTCCAAGTGTCGGGGAAGGAGAGGACATTAGAACTCCAGGCCAGGTACTTGTTTTTTTTTTGTTTTTTGTTTTTTAAGGGGTCATATTATCCAGCTTTTCAACACGTTCACATGGTCTGGTTGGACCAAAAATGTTTATTGCCCAAAATCCAGCTTTTCCTTGATTTTCCTCCATTTGAATATTGCATAATAGGAGCTACATTTAGAATCTGCTGTGTCTGTGTGAGGTGGACTGGCTCCGCTTGGGAAGAGGAGGAAGTACTTCCTGTCGTGGTGCCATGTGCCAGAGCAGAGCTGACTAATTGTGGGAGGATTCAAAGGGAGGGCTTACCTTGATTGTGATTGGCTAAACCCCCCTCCCATGACATTATATAGAGTTTGATTCCTGACTGGCTCATTGGAGCAACACATTTTTTAAAAATTGAAACAGGCCAGGGAGAGAGAAGAAATATTTTCTTCACTTCTGGGGGATCATTCCATGTTTACTGTTGGAAAACCTCTAGAAAGTGAATTTTGCACAATATGACCCCTTTAAGTTATCTATTAGAATTCTATTTTTAGTACAGACACTTGTGAAAGTAGTATATTATCATTTTTACTAATATCACTCCCAGTGCTCATTTTTAAATCCAGTAAGTCTTTCAATTAGCTCCTTCACCGCACCTGACTCCGAACGATTCTCTTCTCTGTTTTAATGATTTATTTTCTCATCCTCCCTCACACAGCTCAGAGCAAGACAAGGCAGGCTGGATTAAAGTACGTTAATCCACAATTTTTTTTGACTGACTGACTGACTCGCCTTGAAAGAAAATTCACATTTCACGTCATTATTCTTTCACAGGCTTTCCAGGAGACCATTGAGATCTTCAATCAAAAAAATGAATCGTTTAAGAACGCATTGAAAGATGCAGAAGAAGTCTCGGTCAGTGTTTCATCAAGATCCGTTCCAAGCGAGGATATTTTGCCTGTTCTGTCGTACAGAGTATTTATTTATATTTGTCCTTCGCAGAAAGCCGAGCTGGGTAAGAGAGCCCCTCGGTGGATCCGTGACAATGAAGTGACGATGTGCATGAAGTGCAGGGAGCCGTTTAACGCCATCACGCGGCGGAGACACCACTGCAGAGCCTGCGGCTACGTGAGTATTGTTATGTTCGTTATATGACCTCGTATTGAAGATCTGCGTCATCGTGCCTCACCTTCTGCTCAGTCTGCCGCTGCCTGGTGGGATAAAATTGATCTCTGACGTCAGTCGGCTAAAGCGCCGTCACCACCAGAAGTAACAAATAAATAACATCTATAATATTTAGATTCCTTTTGTGTTTTGATACATAGTTACAGTTATTCCGTACAAAACTTTGTTTCAATCAACTTATTATTATTTGTAACCTCAATGTTCTTTATCGCTCTTTTATCTGATTTCCTTCCATTTTTATTTTCTGCTTTCGTCACAAGTCACAACCTGCTGAAGAAATGTCTGCAGATTTATTCCTCATTGCAGGATAAAGATTATACAATAAGTAGTCCCTGCAGGATTTGCATGTCAGGACCAAAGGAAACATTTTCCCCCCTATAAATAAAATCAACTTATGTAACTTGCTGTATTAATAAACCTGTCGTAATGATTTTTGCACCATCTGTTATAACTACCTATCTGGTATACAAGAGCATTTCTCCGTACATCTGGTGCAGGAAAATGACGCATTAAATGATGCGACATGAGCAATGATTGCGGGAACGTATGAATTGTGTTTAATGTAGATGACATTTTGTCTTCTTGTTGCAGGTGGTTTGCTGGAAGTGCTCAGACAATAAGGTGGCGCTTGAGTACGACGGCTTCAAGCAGAACAAAGTCTGCAAAGACTGCTACGCTATCTTGAAGGGCGAGGGCGTGGCCGAGGGCAGAAAGAAGGGCATCCTCGAGGTGACGTTCGTTTCAGTTCAGCTTAAAACCTCCACACGCAGGAAGATTCTGTAAAGTCCACACAGAAATTATATATTCAGTTAACGTGCAACTCATTCATTATATGAACATTCTTATTGAAATACTCTAAAACTCATTTTAGTTCATGGTTCTTGTAACCAATAGTGTATTTACATTTTGGCAATAGTTTTTGATCAAATATTATATGATTTAATAAAAAAAACGTTTCTTTAATCCTTTTAAAATATGATTGTTGATTAAATGTCCTGTCACATTTAATTTTGGGTATTTCTTAAAATCCAGCCACATGGATTTCACAAATGTTTAAAAAAAAGCTAAAACGTAGAGAAACCTATTGAAAAAGAATTAAATTTTTTAAATTAAGGGGAAAAAAGAAAAAGTAATGATGCCAATAATTCAAATATAATCATTCATGTCTGTATTCCATCATTATATTTGTGCTTCAACTATCAAAGGTAGCAAATAATCAAATTTATTAACTTTATTGCTGCTTTATTACCTTAATGGCATGTTATTGTGTGAGTAGCTTTAAATGTTATTAAATCATTGCATTCTTTTTGGTGTGTGTATATGATGCGGAGCTGTTCTGACATGTGCGTGTTCTTGCCGTGCAGATCGAGGCGGGTCAGTTCACAGACAGCAGCATCATGTGTGGCTTCCTGCAGTATTCCGAGAAGAGCAAGCCTTGGCAGAGGGTTTGGTGTGTCATCCCCGAGAAGGAGTGCCTGGTGCTCTACCTCTACGGAGCTCCGCAGGTTAAAAAAAAACAACAACAACAAAAAACGGGGAAACAGAGCAGAGGTGATGCTTAACCAGATGCTTTCAATTGATCGCGATTGTTTCCTTGTGTCCAGGACGTGAAGGCCCACTGCACCATCCCCCTCCTGGGTTACTCTGTGGACGACGGCGCCCGGCCCACAGACCCGCCGGCCACCTTCCGCCTCTCGCAGTCCAAGTCCGTCCACAGCTTCGCCGCGGACACGGAGGAGGTCAAGCTGCGCTGGCTGAAGGTGATCCGGGTGGCCGTGTTGGGAGACGTGCCGGAGCGCCCCGAGGCCAACGGCAGCGCCTCCAGCATGTCGGACAACAACAACACACAAGAGGCCGGAACCAACGGCACATAAGGGCACGTTTTCCACAAACTGGGGGATTTTTTTTTTTTTTTTCTACACGCAAACTGCTGTCTGTGGTTATGAGAGAGAGAGAGAGAGAGAGAGAGAGAGAGAGAGAGAGATGGGGCTGCATGTACATTAGATACAAATCCTCCCTTCTGACCTCGAAGCCAAATGTTTTAAGGACGAACGTGGAAACGTTTTGCTGGATAAGCTGCTTTTTCTTCTTTTTTGCCTGGATTTCCCTCGATGGGTCTCTACTCGAGCCGTGCTGGATTACTAACAGACACTTCTGGTACAATCAACACTAGAGCAGAGGAGCCTCACGATACATCGACCTCCCATTAATAACTGAAAGTCAGTCTCCATGGATCAGAGACAGTCACCCAGCACCCTGATGAAGATGTGAATCATCCAAACTAAGGCTACTGGTTCTGTAATTATGTGTACCTGTATAGTAACACCTTTTTTCTTTTTTTTTCTTTTTTTTAAAAGAAACTGTTGTTTTTATGTACAGAAATTAGTCACAAGCTTTGTTTCTATAAGATAGAAAACAAGTATAGGTATAATATAAAGTATTTACAGTATTCCCTGTTATCGTTGCTTGAGAAGAAGGTTCAAAAATTGTAATCAAGTGGCTGAGCAATGGTGATCTTATCCACTCCTGTTTCCTCTATGAGAAATTCATCTGGTAATATAGTTTGTTCTCCTTTAAGTTGAGCGACAAAGAAGGATTCACTCTTTATTTTGGTGCAAAATATACAATTTTCCAGAAGAATAATTAATGCGAATAGGCAGTGTGACCCAATCTGGAAGCATTAAATAACGATCATGTATTACCGGTACTTTATTAGTAAATTTCCTGTTTAACATGCATTTAAATGTGGGGCGTCAAATGCATTTTCCAACCGTAGTTTCATTAAAATGGGCTTAAATGTCGAGTTTGTAGTCATTCTCTGTAGTAATTGCTTGGATTCGCCAAAATATAGACGTTCGCAACTCGTATACTCACCGTCTCAACAAAGGAAAAAGTTTAAATTTATACGGTTATTATGGCGCTATTCCAAGATGAAAAATGAGCTGCATGTGGCCACTGAACCAAAATGTGTTCCACACCCCCGATTTAAATAATGACAAATCCATTTTAAGTGGACAAATATTTGAATGAAGTTAACATGACTTTAGTTTCCTAATCTAGGGTCTCAACCTCCCAGTTGCTCAGGTCAGGAAGAGCATTCGACGTAGAACTTGTGCCAAATCAAGCATTCGGATCACACGAGCCGCTGTGTCGACCCGGGAAGAGGCCAGAACACTGTCCGACCGTCATTTCCTTTTCATTGATTGTTACTCTAAATTGCAAAAAAAAAAAGAAAAGTCCCAAGAACAACATGGTTTTTACATTCAGGAGCTTCAGAGACTAAAGTTTCTGGAAAGGGAGTCAAGCAGAGGATCATCATCACGTTTGCCGGGCAGAAGTTTCTGTTTCCAAGCAGATGCAGCACAATCAGGCAAAGCAAGCTGGTGCGACCAATGTATATGTGTTTTTAATGCTGTAATTAATTTTATTATTTAAAGTAATTTATAGAGTATGATGAGCATGATCTGTTATAACGTAGCACAAATTTGTTCCTGGCTGTCGACTAAGAAGTGCTTCTGTTAGATTTTTTTTTGTCATTTTCTGAGAGCCATCAATGTTTTTTTTTTTTTTTGTTTTTTAATCCACTAACCTGTGAAGCATCACAGAATCCAGTTGTAGTACTGGAAGGACTGTTGGGGAGGAGGAGGAGGAGGGGGTGTGCCTATATTTTCCACAGTGTGCTCAACACTGGTGCTTACCAGGGTCACAACTTTCAACTCTTTCTCCTCTCTGGTATTCAAAGAAATAAAAACAAACAAGAGCACAAAAGTTCAATCGGTCAGATCTGAATATGCATCCTTTTTTTTTTTTGTCGTTGTCCTCTCAACTCTCCAAATTCCGAAGAAAAAATATGCACTTTACGGCTTAAAGAAAGTGTACCTTCAAATACAATAAAATCCAATTATTTGGTATAAGACTGATCTTTTCTTTTCAGGCCCGTCTCAAATCTCCAGAGCCCTTTTTTTTTTTTTTACTTATTTTGATGCAAACTTCACAGCAGATGTCTTTTGTTGTTGTTTTGTTTCCTCTTGCTTGATTCGCACAATGAGTAAATCCAGCTTTAGCTGGTTCATTTTAAATATCTTGCACATTTTTGTTTACAGTGGCTGAAGTACCTTGGGTTGAAGTCTTCATAAAATGTCTCAAGACAGTTGAATTGAAATGTTATGTTTCACCTCCTAAGAGCTAAAGAGGCTGAGGTGACACGTGTTAAAGAACTAACATAATTAAAAGGTCTTGCAGGTTTGGTGAGAGAAACCAGAGAAGTGACAGATTTAGAAAATGTTTATTTTCACAAAAGAAAAGGAAAAGTTATGAGATCAAACAAAAATATCAAATATGCCTTACAAGTAAAAAGATGCAAATGGAGGGTGTCTTAAGACAGTCTTTGATGCATTTGTCTTAGCTTTTGGACTGTCGCAGCAGGCCACGGAGCCGGCGCACCAGAGCCTGGATAAATGTGTATCGAGAGCGGACCTGGCTGTACAAGCCCTCAACCTCCAGCAGCTTCCTCTGCAGAGCTTCTCCGAATCCCGCAGCCATGTCGCTCTTCAACTGCAGGGGGGGGGGGGGGGGGCAATGCAGAGACATCATGCGTCGATAAAAACAATGTGCCAACATGCACACACAGCAGTTTAGAGTGTTTCTTACCAGGTCCAGGTCTTGCTGGCTGACTCTGGACAGGCCGAGTCCTCGGCTTCCACTGGATTGCAGGCCACTAAAAGCATCTGAGGAAAACATATATTAAATCAGGAGTTTCGTAATAAAGGCCCGTGGGCCAAAATCGCAATACTACAATGTGTAACAACTGTTTTGTTTAGTGAAACTATTGACGTATACTCTGCACCACGACAAAAAAAACAACCTTTTGAAGGTTAAATTTAAAGGTTATTATGGCACAATTTTACACGTTCAGTCCACTCACCCGCTTCACTGTAATGTGTTTTAAATCAAATGAACCAACAAGTTCATGTTTGTACCAGAATATGTTGGGGGGGAAAAACCCTGTGAAATCAAACCGTTTTTACAAACCGCCTTTAATAATAATACTAAAGTTTAAAAAGGCTCCATGGTGAAGCTGTAAAGTGCTTCAAAATAATTAACTCCTTCGACGTGCCATTAGTGGCATTTAAAAATGTTCCAAAAAATTAATTGGTATCAAACTAAACTGATAAAAAGGATCATTTCAAAAACTTAACTACGAGTTCAAGCAGATCATAGTTAATGAGAGGAAGCTGCATTTACAAGCAGAGGTTTGTTGTTAAAGACAAAATGAGCCAAGTCTGTGTTCTCCCAACTTTTTCTCACCATTTGTCAGTCGTGATCTGTATAAACTGGCTCCAGGCAACAGGGAGTCCTTGGGGTCGGAGGGAGTATGATGCAGAAGGTAATACTCCAGGTGACGCCACAGCACAAATAAACACGTCTCAATGACATCTGAGGAGGAAACTGGTCAAGGGGTTTCACGACAAGAACTCTCAAGACGGTCGTTTGTTCTCAAGCAGGAAAAGAAACACGGACAGGGCGTTCAGTTTTGGGTGTAATGTGATGAAAAACCACATATTTAGTGCAATTTGCCGGGTGAAGAATAAAAGGATACAAGAGCACAACGCAAGCAGCTTGGCTCTGTTGTTGATGAGCTGGACGAGACGTCTCTTAGCCAGCAGGCTCCTCTGGACGGAGGAGATTTTCTCCACGCCTCCCGGGCCGGACACCAGGCCCTGGCACAACTACAGAGAAGAAGTCTGTGGTTAAGGCCGAAGACAAAGTATGGCAGAGCCAGGAGGCGACAGGAAATTAAGAATATATGACTACGGCAACATAATACTCTCAGAAGAATCCTTTTTGATTAAAAACCGACAGCAACATTGATGCTTTGTTGACAGCTTTATTTATATTTCCTCCAAAAAGCAATTCAATGTCTCTGATTATCATCAATGGTACTAAAAAGGTCCAATTAATGAGCTCTGATCGCTTTGAAATGAAGCTGAATTATTGTGTGGTTACCTCCTTGAGCTCGTCTGGAGGCAGCTGATCCAGGCTCTGTAGCTTGCCCAGGCTCTGTCGGTGACTTTGGTGGAATCGGAAGAAATCTGCGGCGCTGTTCTTCAGCAGGTACAGGATCAGGCCCAAGCTCGGGACTTGGGAGTAAGCCATTGAAGGCAGGGCTGAGGGGAGATCTTACAAAGGAGGAAAAACAGCCAGGATTCAGTTTGATATCCACCGAAGTGGGTAAGAGATGCTGAAGAAAATCCGAAGAGCCTCAAGAGAGTCTGGATTTCATTATCAGAAGGACAAATGCAGTGAAGGGAGGAAGAAACGCCACCAGCTTTACAAGAACATGAGTCAAACCCTTTTCTTTTTAAGTACGGACAGAATATCACCGACCTGTGCGCCCCCCGTCCCTGCCAGCTGGCTCGCTGCCGGACGGGCTGAAGAGGCAGATGCTGAACTGCGCCTGGGTGGAACTCTGGAGAAGAAGGGTCTGGCAATACTCCATGATGTTGGCACACACCTAGGACGGAGGACAGCATGGCGCACATCAACAAACGATGCAGCACGGATCAATTACCCAGACCGCGTCGACAACGGCATGTACTTATTTCTGCTTTTGACGGAAAACCAATCAAGAGAGTGCGCAAGCGCAGTATTCATGGAAGTACTATTGTCGGACCTGTTGCATGGCCACCTCCATCTCTTCCCGTCGTTCCGCAGACTCTCCGGGTGCAGAGATCTCGGCCTGCTTCAGCAACCTCTCTCGCTCGCTTCCTGCCAGGCGGCCGAGCAGGGACAGACACAGGCGCTGGAAGAAAGCAGACGTATTGCAAAGTGTGCCGTCACTCAGCTGAAAACAGAAATCGGAGCCTGAGGAGGGGCTGAAGAAGTGAGACGCTCCCAACATGATGTGGAATCAAGAAGAAAGATTGTCTCACCTGGAATCTGTTGATGTGTCCCTGGAACTCCATCAGAGCGGCACTGTTGACTTCACCACCCATTTCAAGAGCACCTGAGAGAGAAAGTAGTAAAGAGGAAACCAATACTATTCTTTTAATTTACATGTTCTGTCTGGTGGGATTGTTTTGATTCTGTTTTTGTTTTTTTTCATACCTGGCAGAGCAGTTTTACTGATGATGCCAGTGAGCAAAGAGAGTTCCTGCAAAGCTCCCATACTGAGCTCCTGGCATCGCAACAAGGCCTGGATGGTGTCTGCGTGGACAATCAGCCACTGGAGGACCTAAGTTCATATAAACGGGTGTATTCACATCACTTACTTTCAAACAACACTTTATATTCCTTGAAAACTATTGACACAGTGCTTTGAGAAGAATCAACAAAACACCTGTATCGTACATAATACAACCAAAATCAAGGTCTTATTTAGCATTTATATTATCAAAACATAATCTATTAGTAGCAATATCAGTTTGAGAGCTGTTTACCTGTGCTGCCCCCTGCTGGTGATTTATGGAGGTTGATGTCAGGATCACTTGAAAGAGCCTCAAGGTCGGCAACAGGATCTGCCTGTAGCGATCAAGAGGACTGGGGATGAAGCCTGATGGGTCCCTCATCAACCTGCAGAACAGAGAAGCATAATGCAAATATGAAGAACACTAATGTACGTTTTAAAAGAGATCCTCGGGACAGGTTAAAAGAAGTTAAGGGTACCAGGAAGCGAGACGCTGCATCTTATGTTCTTGATTTTACTACTGAAATATCGAGGATCACACTGCATACTGTCTGAACTGTAACTAAATGGTGGGATCAGTGTAGCAACTGTTTCTGCAGAAATTTTGGCGCCACTTTCTCGCCGCATACCGGTGTGCGTCGCTGTCGGGCACCATGTCAAACACCTGACACTCCATGAGCTGAGCCACCAGTCCACAACGCAGCAGCTCCACAGCTCCCTCGCCCGTCTTTGCCACACGAGTCAACAGAGCCTGAAGAAACAATGACGTGTCAAAGTCATGCGCTTCCTCCTGCGGAGCCTTTTGACGTACATCACGGGCCAGTTAGAGAAATACATGCATGGATCCACAATCTTTAATCACCATTTTGCTTTCGTAGATGTAGAGTGGCTTGAGGAGAGGTGGCTGAGGTGTGAGCATCGTCTGCAGGGCAGCGTCGTCCTGTCTCAGGCTCTCCACTAACGAGCGCAGGTAGCCACTGTTACATACGTACAGCAACCACTGGTTCTGGCGGTCGATTGACAGGATCCGGTCCAGCACGGCCAGTGCCAGCATCTGACAGACGAGGAGAGATGGAGAGGATGAAAAAAAATGCATATAAAACATGCATATTGGTCAACAAAAATGCCTGATTTTAATGTATAATTAAAAGAAACTGGTAAAATGTACATTTTATCCTGTCGCTAGTCAATAGTGTGAGCCTGAAAACAAACCGTATCCACACGGTACTTCTTAAACTTTGGATCTTACTCGGCTGATTTCATGGCCATCGCAGGCATCCCGACACACGACCTCCATGAGAGCTTTCCCGTAGCTCTCAATGATGGCGAGGTTCTCTCTTTGCAGTTTGGAGAAACCGTCTTCAGGGGCAGTGAGGCGTTCCCACATTGCTTTCCCTGTAAAATCAAATGTGCTCAGATGGCAACTCAAAAAAAATCTACAAACTGTTTATCTGGAATAATGCACAAGAAGATTTAATCATCAGCACATAAACAGCAAGTATTTTATTCATACACTTAAAAGGCGACCCTGATAATAAGATAGCTCCTGTTTTTACAAATCTCATACCTGCAAAAACTTTTTGTTGAACTAATCTTGTGTTTTTAAAACCCTTTAATACTATATAAACATGAAATTATAAAGCTAAATTATCCACAACATATTCAAAGCTCATGGCTCTCGCCATTGTAATTTCTGTGTTGTACCTGTCTGCAGAGTGTCTGGTTCTTCAGGTTTCTGAGCGATTTGAAGGTAGTACAGCAGAGAGCCGTACAGGTGAGCACGCAGACGCTGGTATCCACCTCCTAAAAGCGTTAAAAAAAACAACAACAATGGAAATCTGTTCTGACAGCAGTTTATCCTCGTGACATATACCAGAAAACAAACATTTGTCTGTGAATTAAAAGGGGATTTTTTATTAACCACTGACCGGTACAGAGGATGAAGTCAAGCAGCTTGCGGAGAATCAGGTGCAGGGCAGAGTTGGCAATGGAGGCAAATCCAGACGACGCTTCCAGTCCCTCCCCTTGCTGCTGCTCGGACAGCACCGACTGACTGAGGTGAGCCGTCAGAGTGAAGACCGCCCCCGCAACAATGGGCATCAATTCTCCTGCTGCATCCTCGGACAGCACCTAAACAATAAACGGCAACACTGGAATTCACTCTGGAGCACAACTTCCTGTCAAGTTAAGTTTTTGAATGGCAACATCTAATTTAGAGCTAGACTGGCAAACTTGTCCAGCGTGTTCAACAACCCAGAGTTGGATATTGAAGCGTCTTAATGACCTTGTCATGCAGGTCCAGTAGGAGGTCTCTGATGATGAGCTGCCTGTCATCAGCTGGAATGAGATCAGCAGGGCAGGCTGTGAGCAGAGTCTCCACCAGGCTTCTCCAGGACTGCAACGCGTGACGCTTTGCACTCAGGCTTCGACGGACGTGGTTCCGTTCCACCACTTGTTGCAGGATGGAGTTCACCTCCTGTCAACACGTTCAGACATTGGATCACTCTGCGTTTTACTACAAACTGAAGCAACCGGCTGAAAGCAGTGATAAACTCACTTCCATTAATAAGGGTCTCTGTCCGATTGCTGCCATTCCTTGAAGCGCATTCACCTCAGCAACTAATACTCTGTGAAGCAACTGGAAAGATGGGGGGGGAAAAAATGTACAAATGTTACAAGAAATCGTGGAGGATTGCACTAAAAAAAGCATTAAAAATAAAACGACAGAAAGAAATTGCACATTGATCTCCAAACCTACCTTCACGTTGCACACAGTGTGTCCTTGCTCATTGACGTGCTCACAGTTGGAGATCACCTGTTCTATCTGAGTGCGCTCAAAGAAGTCCAGCTGCAGCAGTTCAGGCATGTCCTGACTGAAATCAATCGCGTCCAGCACACTCAGCAACTTCCTGCGCACTGTTAGGACAAATCAAAAAAACTATTTGATTTAACTCTTTCAGATCTCATCATTTGAACTGAATGCAGACTGACGCGTCACAAACCTTTAGAAACTGTGTCAAAATGCAGAAACCCAGTGACTGATCTGGTCTCTTCTTCCATGCCCGACTCCCCGTCCACTGAAGAGATAATATAGGAGGTGTTTATGCACAGACAATGATGAGATATGTCATGAAATCCTGATGACTACGAGTCCTCCTGAAACGGTTTACAAAGCGAATAGTACATATATCTATAAAATTACTCACAGCACAGGCGAGTGACACACTTGTATATAAATAGTTACAGAATGCTTTAGGGGGGTTAATTTAAAAACATCAGGTACCTGCATGCTGAGCATGTGGCTGGTCGTCCAGGAGGAGGCTGACGAGACGCTGCGTATGCGAGCGCTGGCGGTTCAGCGAAGTCACTCTTAGCTCGATTGCAGCCGTTTTCATGAGCCAAGACATTTGGGACAAGGCAGCAATCTGGTTACCTGAGTAAATCCGAGATTTAAAGAAGGTTAATGGTTAAGGTTAATGGTAAATAGTTTCTAAAGTGAAAGTAGCAAGTTGAGCAAAGGATTTCTGCACTCACCGCTCAGAATGAAGGGGAGGTGTTGCAAGTGAGAAAACAAAAAGTCCTGGCTGGTCCTCAAATAGCGCATGGTGGGTCCAGATGTGTCGGGGCAGGCGCACAGCTGGTAGATCACCTAAGAGAGGAAGCCAAGACGCACTTAAACAAGGTTCGTACTAAATTCACAGTAGTGTCGCGCTTGTTATTACCTGATAACAGAGCTCAGCCAGATGTGGGGCCTGCTGTGTAAGTGTAGGTCCTGACCTCTTCTCGGTTCCTCTCTGCAGCAGACTCAGGATTGCATGCAGGCAGCTACGTGGACATCCCAACACTCCTGTAATAGGCAGACACAGTTAGGAGATACATGTTTAATTCAGACCAGTGACTAATACATGTTGCTAAAAAAAAAAAAAAAAACCCTAACCTGGGTCCTGAAGATTGGTCGAGGACACAGATTTCTTGACTTCATAGCCCAGAAGGTAAAGTGCCAGATTCGGCGCCTTCAATTCCAAAGAGGTGATGAGCAGGTTGAGGATGTGGATTTGAGTTTCGTGTCGGATTCTTGCCACCTTCTTAGGTTGCTCCAAGTCTGAAAATCCAGTTTTGGTGTAAATACAGAAGCCAGGTTTGAGTGTGACAACTGGATAAAGATTTTACCGGAACAGAATCAAGGCTTCTCAGCTGAAAACGTTTTTTCTCACCGTCTCCCTTCGCCGTTCCCTCCTCTGCCTCCTCATTATCCAGACACTCCACAAAACCAGCCATAAGTTTGTCACTCACAGTCTGTTAGACAGAGACACATAATGATTTCAACTTCAAACACAAAAGAGTCTTGTTCTTTTCTATATAAGCATAAGACAGTGAAATGTTGACTTATACACAAATATACCAAAACTGTTTTTCTCAGACCTGCTCATGTAATTCTGATAGATTTATTTTTAAGCAAATCTATATCAACTCTTCATTGTGTGAATTAAGAAACAAGCAGGAGAGGCATGCTTAACTAGTTAAAAATATTTATACCTGGTCATGTGTGAAATCCCCCACCAGTCTCGTTTGAATGTTGGGGTAGTTGGCAATGCGACGCAGAATCTTGGCACTCTGGAAACCGGCCTCTGGGTTTGAGCTGCTGTGGCACAGATATCTGCAAGAGACAAAAAAAAAAAAAAAAAAAAAAAAAGAGAGTCCAAACCAAGGTATTTAGACCTTTCAAAGACTCAAAACACAACTTACACTGACTTAACATGAACCACGTTCTACCACTTACCTGGCAATATTGACGATGTGATCGGCCCTTCGGGTTTGGGGACTAACACCCTGGAGGAGTTGCTCGAGGGGAGAAACCAGTAAGGAGGCCTGGCTCTCCCTCAGGAGGTCCATGAACATCACCTCCTTCTGCAGAGCCAAGTCCAGGAGGCACAGGCAGTGCAACACTGCCGACTCCAAGTGTTTTTTACCTACGAAGGAGGAACGGTGTCGCATGTTATCAGAACAGCCACATACGCGCATACAAGCAGTCTGTTTCTGACAGCAGCAGCAGCGTATGCTTGCTCACCGGGGAAGGGTGCATAGGTGTCCAGCTGGCGCACACCCTCCTCCAGCAGGCTGAGGCAGAGTGCCAGCATGGGCGAGTCATTGAGCAGGTGGAACATGATGCTGTGGCCGGGGGGCTTGTGGGCAGGGACCTGCTCTCCCTGGAGCTCCACCACCTCCTGGATGAAGTCGGACGGCTGGGGCTCGTAGTTCCGCAGTAGCTTGTGGAACACTTCCAGCACCGAGTCCGCGACCTCCCACTGAGAGAGGACAAGGCGTATGAATATATGCACGCCCAAGGTACACGGCTGCACCTCAATAACGGGGAGAGGACGGCACCTTCTCTGCCGGGCGACGATACGCTCGGGTGGGGAAGGGGAGGAACACGGAGTCTCGCAAGAAGTTGAGGTAGGGCTGAAAGCCTGGAACCCGGAGTCCGGCGCCCAAATTGACAGGCAGGCTGCTCTCGACCAGTGTGCTGATCAGGTGACAGAAGCCCCGCGTCAGTGGATACTCTTCGCAGCTCGACTCGATCTCATTCAGCTCAACCTAGGCACAAGAAAGGCATTTAGAGTTCATCATCTGGACAGAGTTTTACTATCGCCATGGCAACAGATTTGTGTTACATTTAAAAATAATCTAACTATATTACTCTTCTATCGAGCAGACAGCACCTGGAGTTTGTCTCACGCCCGGACAGTTTTGCGCTAGTACAAAACTGATTATATGTCAGTACAAGAAGCTCCAGACAATCGATGATGCAGTTCACCAGTGTTGTTTTCTTAAAAAGGGAATAGTGCAAGAGCTTTTTTTCTCCTACAGAAAATCATTTAAACACAAATCCAACTAAATTCCTGTCTCCATTTGTTCAGATTATTAACATCAATAAACGTCATCCTCCTTGTGATCAATCCTATTTAATTTCACCACAGAAAAATGAAAAAATATATATAATCCAGACAGCTTTTGCAACTAATTATCCTTTCTGGAAGAGTGAAGAGAAAACAGAACTGGAACATACTGTGGAAAAAAATAAAACTTCAGTGTTTCGCTAACGTAACAAACTCACCTCTATTCCTGCAGCTTGTCTTTGTCCTGTGGCTCGTACTGTCTGAAGGATCTGTGGTACAAACAAAAGAAAACCTTAACCTCAAACAAAACAACAGTCTGCAAAAGACCATATAAAAACACTATAAACCATCAAGAAATAAGATAAGTAAAAAGCTTATATTGATTTAGTGATAAAATAGCAAGGCTCTTCTAAAATGTGAAAAAAAAAAGACTTCAGAAAATCTGATATGCTGTGACTGACATGTTTAATATAAAAAAGAACCATAGAGGAAAAGCCATCAGAGATTGAATTATAAGAAAAATTGATGACAAAGTCAAGCCACCTTAGCCTTTAATCTAATATTAAACAGGTGTGTGGTTCATGTATATATTGTAACTAAAACTACTGTCCTGTACCTGTGTGTACTCTAGCGACTGCCAGAGTGAAGCGGCGATCTCAGGTGACTTCCCAAAGGCTGCCAGGCAGAGCAAGAGCTCGGCCTTCAGGATGGGAGGAACGCTGCACTGCAGCAGCCCCAGCATCACGACAACCGGGGCCCACTGTGGGTGCTCACACAATGCCAGTCGAGCATTTTCACTCTAGAGAGGAAGAAAGGGGTAAACACTTCCGTTTTATTTGGATTTCACACCACGAGTAAGAAGAACCACCTTCATTGTGACCTACCCATGTGATGATGCTTGTGAGTAATTCCAAAAATGAAGTTAGTCCTTCCAGCTCTCTTTGGGTGATGCCCCTAAGAGGTGGGTGGCGGTACTGGGCTGCGTCCGGATTTGGGAAGTCTCGTCGGAGGTTTTCGTGGTAAAGCATGAGAGATTGAAAAAAATGCTCCCAAGAAACTGGACTTCCAGAGACGCCTTGGATGTTGTCACCTGCACATGTGTACAGGGAGTTAGTGGGAGGTTGATTGGGAAAAAAAAAAAACTTGATATCAACTGATTAGTGAGTGAGTTTTGATATGGTAAAGTACGTGATCTTACTGTGTGTGGCTCCATTGGTTTTCAGGAGACTGAAGCAGTAGTGAGCGCACTGAGGCCCGTTGGCGAGGCCTTTCAGCATTCGAAGGTAGGAGATGTAGAGGGTGGAGGGCAGAAGGTCGCCCATCTGACGAACAAACTTGGCCAGAACAACCTAATTCAAAGCAGAGGAAAGCGTTTTTAAATGAAGGGTACTTCATCTTTTCTAATCACCTTCTTGCAGTGACAAATTGTGAGCCTCACTTGTTTATGTGGGGGGCGCTGTAGGGCCATTCCCAGGTAGGACCCCTGCAGGGAGGTGTGTTGGAGCGACTCTGTGGGACACCAGAATTCAAGACCAAGCTCCAGCCCAAAGGGATCTTTACTGTAAAATTCTCCAATCTGAAAAACACAATAGTGTCAAACTTAAATTAGGATGTCAAGCAATTCAGTGTCTCCACCCCACCCAAAAAAATACATTTACGTTTAAAAGTTAAAAGGACTATATGTGCACATATGGTCATGCAGGTCAACAGACTGACCAGGATCATAAGATGGTCCAGGTCCTTGCGCAGTGATGATGGAAGCTCACTGCCCATCTGGAGGGACATGTGTACCAGTCGGGCATCCTCATCTGCACGGTTCCGAAGCTGCTTCACCTGTGCAAGTGTGTCATGAACAATTAAATAATGAATAAAAAAAACTTGATAAAGGCAATAGACGGACAAAATAATTGTTAACTTGATTAAACGCTGACCTTCATTGGCATTAGTGCCAGAAAGTCTGTGATGAGTGAATGGAGGCGCCGGATGTAAAACTCTTCTTGGGAAAAACCGTCACATCCCAGCATGCCCTCCTTCATAAACAGGAAGACGTCGCCCAGGAGAGCCTGGTCAGCCAGAGCCTCATCTGCCTCTGTGAACTCAACCAGGGCTGTACAGTACGCAAGCCACACAACAAAACACAGGCAATTATTTACATTGAGTGGCGAGCAATGTTGAATACTTATTCAAACACATAGAAGGGGAAATCTAATGCAGATCAAAGATCTACATTCCTTACCGGAGCCCTGCGGTAGCTGAGAGAGAACTCTCAAAGACAGAGCCCAGGCCAGTCGACACACAGCCTGGAGTCCTGGAAGCTTCCAGGGTTGACCATCCATCAGACGATTGTGTATTGCAGACACATACTGCCTCTCAGTCAACAGCGGCAACGCTTGGAGGAGATCTGACATAGGAGAACAAACAATTGAGTGTTATATTAAGACAAGAAGCAATTATAAATGCATGCTTTTAACATGCATTCACCTTCTCTATCTTCAGTCCCTTGCTCTATGAAGCTGACATCCAAGCAGTAGAGCAGCGACATAACCAGAGCCAGGTTCACACTGTCCAGGGATCCGTCGGCTTGAGCCGTCACCGTCTCCAGATGCCCAATGAGAGCCAGGGTGTCGTCTTTAGTCAACGGCGACTGGCAGGTCCATGAAAATAGACTGTCTGCTAGTGCTTGTCGGCATTCTTTGATGAGGTCTGAAACCTGTTGAGACAGAGGGAATTAGACATCCAGATTTGTAGAATTGCACTACAAACGTGGAAATATAAGCAATTCCATGTTTTGTTTTTAGCTTTTTCTTTCTCCCACCTCCTTCCTGTGTTTTTCATTGCCCAGGCCACGCTCCTTCTGCAGCCGTTCAAACTCACGCGTCACATTTATTTCCGACACCAAGGTGAGAATGCGTTTAGTCAGACCCTGGCTCATCAGCTCATCTGTAAAACGTGTTGTCAAAGCTACCAGCTCCCCACTAAATGAGACGGGGGGAAAAACAAATGACAGCACACATCAGCATTAAACCCACAAAGTAAAAAGAAACAGGACAGTAGCATGTACATCATGAGACTATTCTAAAGTAAAAGTAATTTTCTGAATAACCGACTTGTACATTACATAATCACAAAATTACCTGAGATCAAGGGTGAAGGTTTTGCCTTGGCGTGACTGGATGAGCGACCGTAGAGAGTTGGCCATACAAAGCTTCCCATCCCAGTAGAGCAAAACGCCAACTAAGCCTCGAGTAAGACCCGGAAAATATGGCTGCTGTTGTTCACCTGCAGAAACGCGAGTACAACAGATTGTCAAATAAGACAAACATAAGACAAACCAGAAAGACAAACCAGAAAGAGAAGAGCATCATAAACGATTAAAAATTATTTAATTTGTGCTCACTTTACCTGCAAGCAAGAGCTCCAAGGCTGACAATTCTCCGATGTCAAACAGATCACTGAGGATGAAGGCCTCTGTCAGAAGCTGCTCTGGAAGGAGCCGTGATCCTTGCTGACCTTGGATGGCGATGCCATCTGTGCTGGCTTTGCGCACTTTTTCCCTTTGCTCTGCACTTTTAGGCTGCATTGAGGAGAGTCTGATGTTATTGATTTGACGGGCACAACGTACAATGACTGGCACATTGTTTTTGTCTCCATCACGGAGAACAGATGATAGAAGGAAACCCTTCAAAATGTTTGCAAAAGCACTGCACTCATAATCATGCCTCACCGGGTTTTTAAAGAGTGACAGAAAGTGCGGTTTGTGTTTCTTCAGTTGCAGGTCCAGCAGGTGGACGCTCTCGGGCTGTCTCCTCAGCACCGCTCCGTCCACCGTCTCCCATAGCTCCTTCAGTGGCCCCCACAGACTGGCTCCTGGTGAGAAAACAACTTTCTAAATTATCATCTCTAATTGATGTTATTATCATGCTACTTTCTGTTGACCACACATATTGCCACTGAACATCCCATATATAATACACAACATCCTGTTTTGGGCCCTAATTCAATCTTGGTCATTGGCAAAAGCTTAACAACATATCAATATTACATCAATAAAGACACAAGTAAAACTTCAGATGTCACAATAGATAGGATTTATTTACTCAAATAATCTTAATCATTAGACTTGGGTGGATCCAAGCTGTTTCAAGGACAAAAATTCATACAAAACTGCAGCAACAGCTCTGTGGATGTATCAAATGTTGTCTTGGTCTCTGCTTGTGTTTACATTATGAACTTTTAAACTGCAACTGTGAGCAAGCAATGCAAACAGCTGGAGTCCATGTGCAAAAGAAACACCGTCTAAGGGATAGTTAACAGATTATTATTAGCTCGATGTGACCAACAATGTCTATTGATACTAATTGTCTAAATCAGAGGTCCTCTTTTTTCAGTGTGTACCAACCGAGAAAATGTATACCTCTATTGAGGATTATTTTATTTCCAGATTCCACTGTACAAAGCTTTATAACAAAACAGTGTGAACTCCTCATTATGTATTCATACAGAGTTCAAATCATATCGAATCAGATCAAGTATGCACACACGTAGGGGAATGATGTTATTCAGGCTGACATTGAAACAAAGCGATATTATATATGATATATTCAACTATACAGTTTGTGATTAATTTCATGAGAGCTTGCGTACCACGGGTGGTACATGCAACATGGCTTAAGAATCAAGAGTGTAAATTGTACACATCAACTACTATTTCACAGCAACCATTTGTTTGTACTGGGATAGTGGCATTACATGCTACAAACTATTCATCAAAAGCAGCTGTTTGATAAGATTCCTGATGACAACAGACCAACTGATGGGAGTCAAATGAAGGGAGGAATTAGCAAACACTAGTACAATCACATATCACTTTGTTTATTTGTAAGTGATAAGTTTCGGTTTTACTTTGACGTCAAACAGTGCCGACAGATTTTGGAATTAAAAAAGAGCCACGGTGTACCGTGGCTTTAGATTTAAAGGTGAAAACCAGGTGAATTGTGTTTACTGTGTTAGTAAGCACTTGAATCTTTAACCTAACGTTTCAATGGCATGGGCTGGGCTAGGCTAACTTAGCCGCACAGCTCCATGTGCTTAAAAGAACAAGGCAATAAACAACACCTTCGGAAACAAAACAAATCTATCTTGTCTTGTTAGTACATTCACGAATGACAAAAACGTAATTTGATAACTAAAAGAAAAAGAAAAGCGCAGTTACCTGAATTTACCGCCATCTGTGCCGCCATGATCCACTCAGAAAACTATGACATGCGGGCTCCCAGGTTTTTGCCGGTATAGAATTTAACATCACTGACTCTCTATCAGTAGTTTTTTATTTTATGTTATGAAATGACAGTCATAAATTCAAAATATGTAATTAGCTTTTAAATCCAGACGAGAACCTAAATATGGTGTGCTCTGTTCATTTTTCAGGCAATGTATTTGGACGCCCAGCAGAGCCAACGCAAGTTTGTAGACGAGAATGGGAATTGAAGTTTTCTCTGCTGTAAAAACAAAACAAAAGAACAAAACATTGTTCTGTCTATTAAGGTTGCACAATATATATTAATAATTTGTTTCCGATTAGTTTTATATTTTTTACGATGATAATAATATTTACCAAGCCGAAACAAGTTATTAAAAACAAACGGCACCATAGTCGTTTCACGAGGTTTTGGTCGGTCCTGTTTTAACGTTACACCAAGATGTCCATGCCAGTGTAATGTGACCGCTGTCACGAAAAATATTGTAATTTGTCACCTATTGTCATCATCGTGAAGTAGAGGAATAGAAGGTCTATTGATGTTTTAACTGCCAGCATGGCTCGGGTTGTGAAAGTGTTCCGTACATTGCGGAACCACTGGAAGAAGTCCACAGTCGCTGTGTGTGTCCTTTCCTACGGGGGGTACTGGCTCTATGGTAAACATTGGTAGGTATCGAGGATTGTTAAATATCGACGGTTCTGACAGATGTTAGTCTAAATCGTGTGCCTTGTATATTTTCAGTGACAATGTTCTGCGCAGAGAGGCTTGTCTGGTGGCCAGGGTGAGGCATCACGTACCATTTCCTTAAGCTTTCTTTGGCTACACTTTTTTCTAATCTTTATTGTCTCATCCAGGAATATGGACGTCAATTGATAGCACCTCAGGAGCGACTGAGGAAAGCAACTGTGATTCTAAACCCTGC
The DNA here is from genome assembly GCF_963422515.1 of Blennius ocellaris. Classification (NCBI taxonomy): domain Eukaryota; kingdom Metazoa; phylum Chordata; class Actinopteri; order Blenniiformes; family Blenniidae; genus Blennius; species Blennius ocellaris. The sequence continues at coordinate 25,465,151 of NC_137660.1, read as the reverse complement.
AGCTTGCAGTGGGTGAGAATAACACGTATAGAACTCCTCCATACGAAACAATCCTACCTGAACTCCAGATGACTGATCTGCATCGTTGTCTTTTCAGGAAAGCCAACAATCTGTTTGAGAAAAACGCCGCTCCTCTTTTACAGCTGGCAGGTGTCGAAGTTACAATAGTCAAGGTAAATTAATCTTCTGTTTCCCCTTGGCTTATATTAGTCACAGCCCTGGGGTGGATCACTGAGCTTGTCCTCATGTTTACATGTTGTTTACATGTGTTCCTCTGCAGACTGATTATGAAGGCCAGGCTAAAAAGCTGATGGAGCTTATGGAGCAAACAGACATATTGATCGTGGCCGGTGGGGATGGCACGGTGCAAGAAGTCATCACGGGTTTACTTCGACGGTCTGATCAAGTAGGTGAAATGCATTCATGATGTTGATCAGTTCAGCTTTTTTTTGTTGGCAATTGGTATTACAGCAAAGAATGAGACATTAAAAAAAGCGTATAAAAACATTCATGGCATACACTATTTAAATATCCAAGAAGGGGAGATAATACAGTCTGTTGAAACAACACCAGTCGTAGAAGAATTGTAAAATAAACTTTATCAAAAAGCCAGCTCCAAAAGCCTATCAGCTATGAAATGCAAGATCGGTGAAGCGCTATCAAGTTCCTGCCTACCTGTGAACAGCCGCATAATATCAAATTAAGTTCCCCTGGAAACTGGAACTCAGCATGTAAGGGCTGATGTGTCTTTGTCTGGCAATTTATTAGAAGTTTTAGAATGTCCTTACTATTTAACTGACTGATTTACTGATTCTTTCCATGAAAAACGGACTCATTAAATCACGATAATTCCAAACTGATTCACTAATTCACTCAGTGGATTTCTGTCTCACAACCTTTTTTTCTTAAAAGATAAATTCCTTCTATCCTTCACTCTCTGATGTATTATTGCAAATGCGAAATGAGTGTGTGTACGTTTTCTGACCATAGGACGTCTTCAGTAATACACCTATTGGATTTATTCCACTTGGTTCACGGAATTCATTGAGTCCAAGCCTTCATCTCCTCGCTGACAACAAGGTCAAGTAAGTGACCCATCAAGATCCACATTTTGTCATTGAATGCCAACGTGGTCAACCATTCTAACATGTGTTTCACTCAGAGAATAAACAGAGCGCCTGTGTGTCTCATTCATTTTCCAGGGACATCACATCGGCAACACTGTCCATTCTAAAAGGAGAAACTGTACCCCTGGATGTGTTACAAATAAAAGTAAGATATGTATAGTAAAAAAGTAAAATATGTATAGCCTTATTTAATGAAATGCCGAGATTTATGTTTGCTTAGTGTCAGACTAGATTGGCAACTTCAATGGAGCGCTCATAGAAGATGGCAAGATGGATATTTTTGTTTGATTTAAAAAAAAAAAAAAAAAAAGTGACCCACCAAACTGTATCTTTCAATCTATCAAATGGCGTATTTTTGTGTTGTGTTCTTGTTTTAGTAAATCATGGTTTTGCACACAGAAGGCCAAGTTTGATCTGTACTTGTGTTTTTCTGTTTGTTTTTTGTAGGGAGAGAAGGAGCAGCCAGTCTTTGCTCTGATGGGGCTGCGTTGGGGAGCTTTTAGAGACGTGGCTGCAACAATCAGCAAGTAAGATCATTTGGTTTTACCTGTCGGGATGAAAACTTCCATAGCCCTACCAAATATAAGAGTGATGACCCTAAACTGTGTCCCCACAGATATTGGTACCTGGGACCATTGAAGACAAACGCAGCACATTGGTTCAGCACACTAAGGGTATTGTTGCTTTTATTTCCCCGAGTATGCTCAAGATTATCTATTATGTTAAACTGAAAATATCAAGCAATCTGACCTCCAGTGTATGTTTTCGGGTGTAAAAAAAGTTTGACATTTGCTCCATTTGTTTTGTAGAGAAATATCAATATAAAGCACATACTTCTTCCATTAAAGGTAGAAGTTATTGGCTCAAAAAATTCAGATGAAGAGGTTTAAAAACTCATTCGAATTGCGGATGAACTCAGTCATGACTTGTGTTTTTTAAAGTTTAATACTTTACATGTTGTAAAATAACTTATAAAATGTGCCCAACGTACCCACAAAATACTAGTTGTGATGATCCATTTATATCCAAATAGTTTCACGTCTCCACAGAAATACATGTTTTTTTAAGCATTAATACATGCACAATTATGTCATATTGATCAACTTAATGGGTGCCAAAAGATCACTAGATGTCATTTTGACATAGCTGTATTTCATGTATTAATTTTTTTTCTGCTGCAAGAACATTTACAAGATGAGATATGATATTCTTTATTGTCCCCTCGGGGGAAAGTTGTCGTGAGTGCTGCCCAACTGCAGCAGAGACTAGTAATACACCATAGCACACTGACAACCATAATCAATAGGAGTTACGTGCACACGCATACTAAAGAGTCTGACATGTCAGATGTCAACTACAAAGCTTATTCACACATTTGTAATCGTCCTTCGTGAATTTTCCTTTCGTGTATGCAATGTACTGCACAGTATGTTGACGCAGGTGAGTTTTAGTAGCAGTCCAGCCAGCCTACAACCGTTACCTCTTCTTCTAAATTCTCTAAAGGAGTGGCCTCTGATCCGGGAAGTCTCCGTGTCCTACTTGGCTCCGACTCTCCGGCCCCCTGACCTGCCTCCTCACAAACCCCCCAGGCCAAATCTGCTCCACCGCATCATCCGCAGACTGAAGAACCACTGGAATCCCCCAGTCGAGGGTGAGTGCTTTTTGTGAATGTGATGACACTTTAATCACAGCACCGCGGTGGTGTGAAGCAGTCGGGCATTTCCGTTAGCTTGCGGTGTCGACGTGTGTTCGCTCAGAGCCTCCAAAAGTGGAAGAGCCGGAGAAGTGGGAAGATCAGCAGCTGTCAACGTTGGAGCTCTTCATTCAGACACACAACCAAAACCCAGTGCAGAAGGTCAGTATGCCAAGTTTATAATGTCACTTTTCGCATAAAATCTTATACTCAGCCCGTTTTTTTTTTGTTGTTTTTTTTTCTTTAAATTGCAGCGCATAAATGACTCTTTGATGATCTGTGCCGAGCCGAATGACTTGACTGTGGGTGAATTTATCACCGTCGGGTACGTAGAAGCAGATTTATTTATTGGCCTACTTTGCATTTCTTTTTTTTTATATTTTCACAGTTTTTGTTGATTTAAAAACAAAACTTTTTTTCCAACTTCACTGTAGTAAGAAAAAAGAAGACGACCCAACTTTATTCACGAAAGCTGCCACAAAACTGGAAGCCGGTGCTTGTCAGCTGCAGTTACCACAGGTAACCGAGTTGCCTTTAAACGATTTCATGTCTCACTGTGTCACAGCGCCACAAATGGAGTCTATTTTCAGGATTGTGCAACTCCTCACCAGGCTCATTTCCAAATTGGGAGTCTCTGCTGTGACATTTAACTTTGTGCTTCGATCCTACAGGGCACCTCCGGCTTCTACAACATCGACAACGAGGAGTACGAGGCCATGCCTGTGGAGGTAAGGCTGTTGCCACGGAAACTCCGCTTCTTCATCAGCGCAGAGCGCCGAGAGCAGCTCCTCGCACAGACGCAGTAATGAGGAGACAGAAACCCCCAGGAAGGCAAAGAACAGCAGGACAAGAACTGATTTGAGGGAAAACAACAAACACTGGGCCGGGTTCTGCCGAACCCATGGACCTGTGCCTCGGCAGCAATCTCTCTGTAATTACATGTATTGCATTTACTCATGTTATATTGAGAAGATTATGTCATAGGCTGCTGTACATGAAAGGATCAAGGCTTGTTTTCGAAGCCAGCGCAGGTTGTCTCACACTATGTTTACTATTCACAGCTTAATAATCACAACCGGTCAATAAAAGTGGCGTCCAGGTCATTACAACCTGTTTTGACATCTAGACACATGAAGTCTGATTTAGACTGAGTTCATCCTTACTTCCACGCGTGGTAAAACCTTGCAGAAGAACAAAGAGGGGGGGGGGGGGGGGGGGGGTTATGTGGATATCGGTGAGTAAATAAAGAAGACTGTGCGCGAGGCGTCTGGATGTGTCGCCGGCGTGCAATCAGGATTTTTGGCACACTGCTCGGCGAGTCTGGGTCTGATCTGACAGATGGTGCAGGAAGCAAATCTCCAGGATTAAGCTGCTGGCTTCACATGTTGAGTTGGTTGGAAAAAGACACAAGGATGCACAAGGTGTAATCGTGGTTTCTTAAATTGTGGAATAAAACTTCTCGAGCAAATATCGAAGTGTCATTGAGCAATGTGATTACTCTTTACCTTCTTGCAATACTTTTGAAATGTTCCTCAATTCCAGGCTTGGTAACATAACGCCGACTATTAGCTGAGGGAATCAGTATTATAATGAACTACATGGATGGATGTTTTCAGAAAATCTTCCTGAAATATCACTTCGGTGTTAATTTATTCTAATAGTTGCTTCACAATGATTATAGTATTGCTCTTACAGCTGGCTTTCGTTTTCTAATAAACTCCACTCCCCATGCTTAATATACCATCAGTAGTTTTTCTCTTTTTCTCCCAGATCCACACGACATGAAAATCACCCCGATCAACCTGCAACAGGTTTTTGAAAAATTACATTCCAATTCCATTTATTTTTACATTCATAACAAACTAAAAAAGTTTAATCATGTTTTCAAAAAAATTTAGTTTTCTAATTTTATGGAGTCATAATTGTTCAGGTATTGTATTTTTGATTTTTATGAATACACTTAAAAATAAAAGGTTTGAGGTGATTCAATCTATAATCTAAAAAATACTAAATTTTTTATTGTTTATGAAGGTGCAACTGCAAGTGTTTGTCTCAGTGTCAACGATGAAGGGACTTATTGATGTAATCATGGTTTATCAATACTATCAGTTGTGGTCTTGTAACTTTTTTGTTTTGACATTTGTGATCAATAACCTCAAGCCATGAAAAAAAGACAATTAGAATCCTTATGAATCCTGATTTTGCAAAGTCATAGTTGCTCAAAGCTTACATTGGTAATTACTCAGTAGATGTCAAATATCTGTAATATAAAACATTTATTTGGACTCGTTTGTGACATGAAGTGTCATTTTTCTGATGAAGTTGTACAGTCTTTACTCATTTACAGAGGTTGATTACTAGTAGTTACACTTTCTCCATTGTATTCTGGTTGGTTAGAGTCTTAAGTAGCAGTAAAAGCCACCAGGGCAGAGAGCAGAGTGGATTTGTTAGGGTTGCAATGAGATTAGATAACACTTAAACCGCATCAATGTTTTATTGTTTTACAATGGCAGTATAGTGAAACTGACAGTTGCTCATGCTATTGAGTTCATTTGAATATTACCGACATCTCTTACAGTGTTTCACATGAGGAAAAGGTGAATACTCTGGATTCACACCCAAAACAGAAAACGGTTACACTACTCGGATGTGATGGTTGTGTGTGTGTGTGTGTGTGTGCAATACTTCTGCTGTCTCTGACATTCAGTAGAGTGACACGCTGTACAAAACAGTTTGTTTAGATAATGCTGGTACACACCTGTGAGAGGCTCCACAAAGAAGGCATTTTTATACAGTGGTGTGTGTGGTGTACATTCACATTCATGTTTAACACATATCCGTTAAAAAAAAAAAACAAATGCCGTTGGAGGAAAACGCGACACAGACCAGGTGGAGTCGACAGGTTTCACTGGAGACATGTCCTTAATCTGCTGAGCAAATAGTGTTGACGCACGTACAGAAACGAGTCGGTCACTTTTGTTGTAAGAAGCTGGAAAAAGGTCACATCATTAAGGCCCCATTTAAAAGAAAAAAGAAAAGATAAACTGTTCATTTCACCCATTTATATATTTCTCTTCATAATTTATCAAACCATTTCGAGGTCAATAAATAAAAACCCTCTCATGCCCTAATTTCTATCATGTGAAATTGACCGTGAAAAAACATGAACACATTTTAAAAATACTTGGTGTTTTAGCTTGCATCGGGGGGGGGGGGCTGAAAGGAAGGTTGAGGAACCGCCGCCTCAAATTTAAACAAGGCAAACATCAACGTCATGTGTTCCAACATGGAACAAATTATTACTGCGATTGGCAACGGGATGGACGAACTGAAAGCGCTCTTGCCAGCACTGTTCAAAAGACACGTTTGGCCCGTCTCTAAAGCTGGACTCCAGTCAATGAGCCTGTGAAGAAAAGGGGACTTGAGAGAAACCCTCGGCTGAAACAGAGAGGAGTTAAAGCTTCTCCTCAGCTCCCGTCAGGACGTCAACAGATCTCCCCCACACACACACACAAAAAAAGTAGAAAAAAAGTACACAAAGAGACCTTTGTCATGAAAACAGACAAGCGGAGAGGATCTCTTTGAAGCCGAGTGACATATAAACAGCTCTATTGAAGACTTTTCATTCAGAGATATACAAGCCTCCCACCATTTGCAGCGAAAAGCCCCTTTGCTCTATGACTATTGGTTTCGACTGATTTAAATCAGAAACAAAGCATATTAAGTACAGTTAAGCAAGGGACTGTGTGCATCAGGAGATAGTCCAGTGGTGGACACGGTGCAGCATTCACCATAACATATGTGTTATAAAGTCACATTCATTGAAAATTCCTCCACCAATTACACCCAAAAAAAAAAAAGGCTACAATGTGTAAGAAAGAAGATCGCATTGGTTACGTTTGTCAGACACACACAAACAAGAGGTGGAAGGTGCATTAAGGTCAACAGATACTCTACATATTCTACCGTCTCTTCCAGCTTAATTATCGGCACACCTCTATATTTTAAAAAAAGAAAAGAAAAGAGGATTGCACTCAACAGATTTCTTTTTTTCCCTCTCGGTTGTGAAGAAAATAGTACAAACTAAAGCGCGCTGTGATGTTGACAGTACACGGAAAACGTACCTCACTTTCAACACACAGGCTCCTATTGCTTCCCTTTATAAAGGCAAATAAAGTGGTTGAAAAGCTTTTCCTTTTACAATGTACAATTACGAAGAAGAAAAAGAATAACATCCACGTACAGGGACGAACACAGAGGTTAGAAGTCTGTTTGGCTTTCTGGATATAAAATATCCAAAATACACGAATATTTGTTTTTTTTTCCTTTTCTCACATATCCACTCATTCTTTGAATTAGAGCAAAGCTGCAAAGACTGTTGAAATGTGGTGACTTCTGTAATTGTGAGTGCAGTGGAGAGCGATCGGTCGCCCTGCGGTGGAAATGTTCATCCAGTGCTTCAGCCTGGGCGCCTAAAGCCCCCAAATCAATAGTCCAACAGGCGTACATGTACCGAGTGAGTGACACAGGATGGGAATGGCTATAAGAGTACGCAGCTGCCCGGCGGCGGCGTCTGCCAGGCAGGCGTTTATCAGCCACCATGTAGAGCGTCCGTATCACCCGGTGGTTAGAAACAGTCTTCACAGATCAGTGACACACACACACAGAGACACACACACACAGGAGATAACATGTGTCCCCAGGTGGCGGCAGTGTCTTCATAGTGTCTCAGTGTGTGTGTGTGTGTGTGTGTGTGTGTGTGTGTGTGTGTGTGTGTGTGTGTGTGTGTGTGTGTGTGTGTGTGTGTGTGTGTGTGTGTGTGTGTCTGTGCCTTATAGGCACAGATAATCCAGTGGTGTTGCAGGAATGGGGGGGGGGTTCAGGGACAGCAAAGGTTGTCTATGACCAGCGTCACGTCGATGCCGTACACCTCCAGCAGGTCGAGCAGGAAGGAGCGGTCACACTGAGGGTCCAGCCCCATGGCCCTCACGTGCTCGGCGGTCAGAGTGGGATCGTTGCTCCCCGCCACCTCCGACAGCGTCTGGAAGATGCGGTTATTCAGCTCCATGAAGAACCTGCAACGGGATGAGTCGATTTAAACAAAAAAAACCAAAAACAAACAAAAAGTCGCTGTCAAGGTGACGCTGCAAGTACGTCGCCGGCTATGAGCAGAATTGTCAAGGACTCACAGAATGAAAAGATCTTCTTCGTTCGCAGTGCAGTCTTCGTCTACCTCCTGAGAGTAAAGCAACAATTGCCTGGAGAAATAAACAGCCAGTTACTATAATTCTACAAAAAGAGTATTTTGAGCGGATCACACCATTGCAACAACACTGGTCATCATTTTTTGGCTCATATCTCACAATATTGCAGCTCAGTAGAAAGGGAGTTTCTGGAGAAGTTTTGCAATTTCCATTAACGAAAAATGCCCCCCCCAAAAAACAACAATAGTAACAGATGAATTTCAGTAGGATTTTACAATTTTCAGCGTACCTCTGTTCTGTCAGTTTCCTGTACTTCTCCTTATCTGCCGCGTTCAGCCTGAGAAGCGGCTGCAAGTGGCTTCTGTGAGTTTTCACAATCTGGTTATCGATGTAGACGTCGTACAGCTCCTTCTTCTCCTCAAAAATCTTCTCCGTGGTGCCTTGAAACAAGTAAACATATGCTCAGGAGTCACTGCAATACATCACAACAGGTGGGCCGTTAAAAACATTAAACAGTCATATCGGTGTACTCACAGGCCACGTATGACAGCTCTGTTTCCAGGGTAGTGATGTCGGCCACGTTGATGTAGAAGAAAGGCCGTAACTCGGGCACAGACACTCCGATTCCAGGTAAAGAAACGTTGGCCAGGCAGCAGCAGCAATACACTGAAGGAACAAGAGAACAACATCGCCCAATAAACAAACACTCCCCCTCAAAAAAAACAAACAAAAGGCCACACATCTTTATCTATTTCAATATCAAACATCAAGTTGAATCATTCGGTAACTACACAAACTGCAAAAAAAGACTGAGTAATATTTGTGCAGGCGTGTGTGTTTAAGCGTCTCACCCCGGTAGCAGACCACACCCACGGGAGGAGGGGAGAAGATGAGGAGACGCTTCCGCAGCAGCGCGAACTTCCACAGCACCATGATCTGCTCGCCGAAAAACTGGATGAACTGGGACATGCAGCCGGCCGGGTGGGTGATCTGCAAGTCGGTGGCAAAAAAAAACGTGTGATTTTGACCCGGATGCCAAAAACGACTGGCGATTGCGTCCAAACAATTTCCCCAAACAATTCCAGACCTTCATCTCTGGGTGCATGCAGCGGTTGATCGTGGTCACGCTCCAGGTCGGACAGGCGTTGACCAGGCCGTTCCCCGTCGGGGGAAGAACCGCCTTCTTGTCCTCGTAGAAGGCCTCTAGTGGAGAGTACTGGCCTGGACACTGCAGCTGGTGTCTACAAAAGCAAAAGGCAGCTAAGCGTCTTCATCCATCAAAATCACCCCTCCACCGTGGATGCACACTAACGCGACAGCTTGCTCCACGATGACTCACCAGGAAGTACATCGAGATGCAATAACGTGCATGAAAATTAAATATCAGTCTAAGACGGTGTTTTAGGTTACAGATAAAGCAAGCGCCCGGTTGTTCTAAATTTACACTCTGGGATCATGTGAGGCCAGCGGCGTTACACAAATGCACCGATTGCACCACTTCCAACTATTCTGGTGCGCATGCAGAGTGACTTTCTTATGCAATTTTAGGCAGCTGCCTGCTGTTGCACATAAAGTGAGACTATATAACCACAATGCATTCAGATTAGAGCAGATTAACTTGTGTATGCGAGCTGAAAATGTTTGGCGAAACATACTTATGCAGTCAAGGACAACTCGGATCTATGAAAGTCAGATTTTTATGAAAAAGACTCCAGCAGAATAGCATCAAAGCAGAAAATGAGAAGGAAAAAAAAAAAGAAGAAGCCGTCATGGCTTCTTTCACGTCTTTGCTTAGAGAAAGACTGAATGTCAGTGGGTTCTCGTCACAAAGGCTTTAACAGCGACTCTCGGTTCATGTTTAATAGATGAGAGCATCAGATACAAAGAGGAGAGGGAAGGATGTCGACGCACGAAGAGAAACCCGTAAAAACAGTTGGGTGAGAAATAAATAAGGTAAACAGACAACAAACAAGAGTGGCATGGAGGAGGAGGAGGAGGAGGAGGAGGAATGAGAAGGGCGGGGAGGGGGGGGCAGAAGGCTCAGACGCATCATGTCTCGCAGCATGTCGTACCTGACTTGGTTCTCCAAGAAGTGCATGTATCGGTACAGCAAAGTGTAGGAGGGAGACAGAATTCCCACGGACTTCATCCTGGCTCCTCGCTCCAGCTCACTCTCCACAGGCATGTTAGCGAAACAGGCCAGCCCGAAGTAACATCCCTTGCGGAAATATCTAGCCACAAGCCAAACAAAGAGAGCCGGAGTGAACTCGGGGCTTGTTTTGATTTGCAGTCGGTGGGCTGCAGAGGTGGGGCAAAACAAAAATAAAACCTTCAAAGGAGTGGATTCACGTACATAAAATCACTGGTGATCCGATGAGAGCCACTGGCCATCGACTTGAATTCAACTCCATCGAGGTTGACGTCGTGAGGCAGACACCACTCCACCATGTTTCCTGTGCGGTCACAAACAAAACAGAAAGTCACTTCCCAGGCGGTCCACTTTCGAGCCGTGGCCACTTCCTCTAATTCTCACGTCGGAGCGCCGAGGGCGTGAGAAAGCGCTGAGTCAGCGACTTGCAGCCTACTGAACTGCTCACCTTTCGCATGTCAGCTTGAAGCATCGACATCTTGGCCTCATGTTTAGTTATGTTTGATTAACCACTGCCATTCAACGTGTCCTGCTTAAACCATACTGATCCACAAATCAATCCAAATTAAATCTGACTGGGTGGATCCTACGAGGTGAGGAGGTGTGGAATATTGTGTTCAGCTCAAATAATTGTCCTATTTTTCTTAACTGGAGAGCAAAATGATCATAATTCTAATTTTAAAAAGTGTTTGTTAAAGGTATAGGAATAATTAACAGAATAATTTACTTTTTTTTTAGTTATATTCTACTTGTTTGAGATGCATCATCACTCACCTCTGGGATATGAGATTGAAGTATTGACATCAATGTCTCATGCTTTTGTTATGATTGATGAACTATTGCATTTCCCCCTTGGTTGTCTTTAACCAAACTGATCAATCAAAATGAAATGTAATGGGACACATTTTGTAAAATTGTGTAAAATATTGGGAGAATCCATGTTACAATTGTAATAAGGTTTGGTTTCACCATGATTGATTTAGAAATGGTGAAATCTCAATTTATTACACAAAAACTAAAATGTTTTATTGTTGTTTAATGTTTAAAAGTATATTTAGGTGCAGAAAGCTAAATTCTATGTTGTTATCTATTTCAATTAGTTTTCTTGTATTTTGTAATCTATTTTATGTATTAAAAAAACTGCACTTTAACATCTTGTTTAATCTTTGTACAGCATGTTGGTGCTTTATTAAATAAAGTTGGATTGGATTTTTTTTTTTAAGGATTGAGTAAGTTTATTCGCCATGTTAAGACAGTGACTATTCCAACTCTACCGAGGACGACGGAGACAATCACATGATGTTTATTTCGCACATCAAAACGAGGTTTCTCTCTTTTCCTCACCTGATCTGGTGTCAAACGTCACCACAAACACCGCCACAATCTGGTCCCTTTCCTCCCACTGGTCCCTCGCCGAGAGCCCGGGGAAGGAGACTGGACCGAAAGCCGTGCGGTCCCACCCGTGTCCGAACAGCTCGGTCCGCGGCCGGCCGCCGTCCTCGCTGAGCACCACGGTCGTCAGGCTCCGCGTCGGGCTGCAGGTGATGATGGAGGGGGCGCTGCTGTTGCCGCCGCTGCTCCACCCAGTGCCCGCCGCAGTGCCAGTCTGCGGCTGCGAACTTTTGCGCGCAGCGGCGTCCTCCTCCGCTCCGGGCGGCGGCTGGGCCGCCTGGCTGGGATCGGGCGGTGGGATCTCCTCCCAGTCCAGCAGCGGGGCTCGGTCGGACTGTTCCACCATGGTGCCGCTCCTCCTGCTCTCTGCTGCTGCTGCTGCTGCTGCCTGCCAGAGAGGACTAACCGTGAAGGCGGAGGGAGACGAACGGCACAGGGCTCCGGTGTGCGGATGGGTCGGGCGGGACTAAACGCGCCGCTGGAGCCGGATCATGGTGTCCTGTCGCCCGCCGACTTGTTTTCTGTGTATTTGTAAGCGTGTCACATCCACTGACGGCTCAGAGCGGCTTTTCCTCCTCCCGTCTCTCTGTTGTGATGACGTAGGGCACTTCCGCCCACGTGTCTATCTCACGATACAATGACCTAATTGTTCCTCTGCGTGTTTACTTTACATGTAATCACTTTAACGACAATATATATATAATTTCACTCTATTTATCCTGGGACTTTTTTTTTTTTTACCGTTATATTAACCAAGCAATACTAGAATAGTATAAGGCTAGAATATAAAAGAATAAATATAAATTTTTGAACACTTTAATTCTCAAATTCATTTATATATTTTATCTTGCTTCTGATTGCGCTGTTTTTTTTAAATGTATTTTTTGCACTACTTTAATGTTTTACTGTTTTGCCCCTGTCCCACCAGAAAAAAAATAAAGTGAAAACTATACCTGGCAATATGTCAATTTCTGATTCTGATTCTGATTCTGATTCTGATTCTGATTTTGACTTTGATTCTGATTCTGATTCTGATTTTGATTCTGATTCTGATTCTGATTCTGATTCTGATTTTGATTCTGATTCTGATTCTGATTCTGATTTTGGGCCAAAATGTCCTCAAAAATTCTATTTGTATCTATTTATATTTTTTGTAAAATTTCTGATCAGTGAATGATTTCAATCATACTTGTTTTATATGTTTGTAAGGATTGCATTTTGTAAGTTAAAAAATAAAAACTTGGAACAAAAATGTATAGGTCACTCTGAACGTAATCCCTCCAACATAGTGAAAGAAAGGGATTACATTTTAGATTTTAAACACGTGAGCTATCTTAATAAACCTACGCTTCATATATACATGAAAAAGAATCACATTCCCACCGTAACGCCAGGTAAAGCTGTCTACGTACATACCTGCAACTTCAACCAATCAGCGAGCTGGATGGTGGCCTGATTTTAATAAACAGGAACTATTTTACATACGCGGCGCGAAATTCAAGCGTGGTTGTGGTGGAGATGCAGAGATCGACTTGTTCGTAAGTTAAACACATTATTACTCGCAGTGAAGTCATCTCGGGGAGTTAATGGAGTGTGTCTGCTCAGTGGGTAAAGTCAACCACACCCTAAATCCAGGTCTGTGTCAACAAAGCTCACCATGTGGCAGCAAATTACTTTCAAGCTGGATGAACAGGTACTGGGAAGAGGAAAAGCTGTTTGAAGACAATGTGGATTTCTTTAGCATCACAGAATGAAATGAACTTGAAATGTACAATAATTCTAAACTTTACGATTGGTCACGTTTCTTGGGGAGACACTTTTTTTTTAACACAAAGTTGGAAAAAAACTGAATATTTTTTCAAATTAAGTTGGTTTATGAGGAAGTTTATGTGACCTTGCTTTTAGCTGTGATAAATTATCACATTCTAAATTGAACTTATTAGGTATAAACTGAACGTGAGACATTGGAGGGAGGCTTTAGGAATCAAGCTACATGCTGTGAGGGCACTGTGAGAGGTGGATAGAAACATGGGTGGAAAGGGGACGAAAAGTTAGAGATGAGAGAGAAAAGTATGGCTTGACCAAATACGTATAGCTACAGTGTCAAACACATTTTAAACCAGGGGCCACATGCAGCCCAATTTCATCCTGGGCAAAATAGTGCCATAATAACCTTTTGAATTTAATCTTTAAAGTTGAACATTTCTATATTTTTGCAAATATAGACATTTATGACATTTAAGCCAAACAATTATGACTGAATATGACTACAATCTCAAGATAAACCATTAAATAAAGCCAGTTTTAATGGTGACCTCTGGTACAAAATACTATGACATGTCCCAAAAGCTTCTCCTATAGCCACTGCATTATGCATGTGTTTGCAAACTCACCCTGTTGCTTAATGGTTTGGCGGTCGGATCGGAGTCTCTTGCGGGCTGGTTGTGGCCCACGGGCCATTAATTTACAGGTGTAAATTAATACAACGTGCGTCCTTGTGCTTCACGTTTTGAAGGAAACTTTTCCCAAAACCTCAGGCCCTAAGCATGGCAGCACTGTTTGCCGGGATCAGCCAGCAGCTGGAATTTTCCAGCTGCGGAGAGGAGGGAAGCAGCAGTGACAACTCGGACAACTGCCCGCCCAGGATCTGCAGCCCCAGAATCTGCATACCCAGCTCTGCCTGCAGGACGCCCCGAGTGCAGCGTCACCGCAGCAGAAGCAATACCTTATCCTCCCCTATAGTCTGCACCAGCCCTATACCGTACGCGTCTTGGAAGAAGCTGAGACTCTGTAACTCTCCAAACACTCCCAAGGTAAGGAATATTTTCAACTTTCTGAGTCCCTTGTACTTTGGCGAGTTAAAAAAAAAAAGAAAAGCTTCAGATGTCAAACTATTTTTCCATCAGCTGGATAAATTCCTCTCCCTCTCTGCATGTAGAGTTTGCTCTCAAAGTCATCTCAGCCAGCCTCCAGCCTGAAGATCACTCAGCATCAGAGGAGACTGCGCTTCACCTCCGCCACTGCAAACTTAATGCAGGCGCCGTCTGTCAATGTGAATCCTTTCACTCCTGACACAGTGCGCAGAAACAGCGAGCAGCAGTGGACCAGGAGCTGTATGAGTGATGATGAGGATGACTATGGGCTCAGGTAACTCCCATCTTACTCTGCTCTTTTTTTTTTTGTCAAGAAAAAAAGGAAGTAGGGCTACAAGATATTGAATGAACACACTATATAAGATAATGTTTTTGAATATTGTAATGCTATAAATACAAGCACTAATGTGAATGGTATTGATATCCTGGGTTTATTCATAATATCCATATGGTTACAACTGACAAGACAACCTTGTTGACATGCAGAGTGTGAATCAGTTGAGTCAGTCTTGTGATATTTTGATATCTTTTTAGCAATAAATTGGTGGTATATTGTGTAGCCACAAGGAAAAGGGATGGCAACTCCAGTTTTTCCACAACATCTTTACTTCAGTTTGACAATTTGATTGAAAATGTGCAAGTTCAAGCATCTAAAATCGCAGAGGAATCATTTTATCTACGGAATTAGTGTCCACTGATGGTTAAAAATGACTGCATGGGGTTTCAGGAGATTGGACTCGCTCTCCATTCATATCTTTTGATCTTATCCTGACACACAGGCCGCATTTGCTGCACTTCTATTTCCAGTACATATATGTCTCACTGGCCTTTTCGATCTTCCAGGCTGAAACACAGCCTCACGTCATCTGAAGAGGATGATGAGGCTTTTCTCCCACCAAAGGTACAACTATTTTTATCAGTGCTTGTGGTAGATGTAACCCTCCCTCTCAGATGCCTCTGATAGGCTTTCATCATCCGTCTTTGTCATCTTCAGCTGCCTCCTCACTTCTTGTTATGTCCATAAATTATATGCTGCCAAGCCTCCATCCGGGATTCCTCTGAAGGATTCTCCAAAAGAAAAAAGAAAAAAAAAACGACAAAAGCTGTCGTCAGACTCTATATAAAACAACTTCCTTGTGGAAGTTTCACCATATTTGGTGACATATCAAAGAACATCCCCGGCTGTCCTCGCGCTAGTCCACCATGACCGCGTGACGCGTGCTCCTCCTTTTTAGGATTGTCTTTTGATTTCATCACACGGGCCCTCACGTCTGTTTATCTGGCAGAGGCGAGCCGTTCAAGCTTGCATGCTGTCACGATACGAGAGCGAGTTCCTGGAGCTGGAGTGCATCGGCGTGGGCGAGTTTGGGGCAGTTTACAAATGCGTGAAGAGGCTGGACGGTTGCTTGTACGCCATAAAGCAGTCTCACCGACCCCTGGCCGGCTCTGCTGACGAGTAAGTGGGTCATCATTCAGGTCTCCGCCAAAGACGGTTCCGTTGACCTTTTTGTTTTGTTTTTTTATGTGATTGTTTTATAGGCTTTATCAGTGGCTTTGCTTTATGTCCCATCAGGCAGTTGGCTCTGAAGGAAGTGTATGCACATGCTGTTCTCGGGCACCACCCACATGTTGTGCGCTATTATTCAGCATGGGCCGAGGATGATCACATGCTTATTCAGAATGAATTCTGTGACGGTAGGTGATACAAACAAAATGGCCTCAGCTGGAAATGTTGGATTTCTGTGCTTTGATGCGGCCGTTCCGTGCGTTTTGTCTCAGGTGGGAGTCTCAGCGACGCCATTGTAAAGCGAGAGGTCCAGGGTGATCTCTTCACAGAGGCCGAGTTGAAAGATCTGCTTCTTCAGGTGTCAATGGGTCTGAAATACATCCACAGCTCAGGACTTGTGCACCTCGATATCAAACCAAGTATGACTTTTTTTTTTTTTTTAACGGCAATGCAACCATTGTCAAGTTTACACCTAAATCCATTTTGTGCTTGAAATATGATTTTTTTTTTTTTTCTTTTTTCAGGCAACATATTCATTTGCCAGCGGAGCAGCACGAGTGCTGTGGGTGAGGGGGAGAGTGAGGAGGAAGATGGAAGTGCTGCAGCTGGTGTCATTTACAAAATTGGTATTTTTTTTTTCATTTTATTCCACGGTAGATAAATTCCTACAGGGAGATTGAGACATCTCTCTGGATACTCCAGTTTCCTCCCGCAGGCCAGAAGCATACTTGGATAGATTTATAAATACATGTATGTTTTGTGGGTTTTTTTAACGTTCATATTTCTTTTTCTGAAGGTGATCTTGGTCATGTGACGTCATCCGTTAATCCTCAAGTTGAGGAAGGGGACAGTCGCTTTCTTGCCAGTGAGATTTTGCATGAGGTAAAAAAACATCTGTATCTGACGATAAGACAGAAAAATAGTTCCTCTGTGTTTACTTGGATCCCGGCTGTCTTTGCTCTTCAGGATTACAACCACCTCCACAAGGCAGACATATTTGCTCTGGGTCTCACCATGCTGCTGGCTGCCGGCGCTCCTCCTCTACCACAAAATGGAGATCAGTGGCACCATATTAGGCAGGAGAAACTTCCTGTTCTACCACAGCAGCTGTCACTTCCCTTTAAAGATTTGCTTCAGGTACAGGACATGTCTCCATTTTATACAGAGTTGTTATGTCTTTGTTTTGATATAATTGAGAGTATTGGCAAAATGTGACAAAAAAAAACAACCTTTTGTCATTATTTGCCAGTCAATGCTGCATCCAGACCCGACAAAGCGTCCGTCTGCCAGGGACCTTTGCAAGCACACAATCTTGAGGGAAAAGCGAACTGAGAGGCTGGCTGCTCAACTGCGCCGAGAGCTCAACGTGGAGAAGTTCAGGACGGCCATGCTTGAAAAGTATATCAAATATAATCTACCCTCTTGTCACTGAATGATGGCGACAGAATTTGTTTTTGAGTCCAACAGCAAACTTTAAACTGTTATTCAAGTGATGTTGAACACTGATTATAGACTATTTTTGTTGCATCTTCTTGCATATTGTAGTTTTTAAAAAGCCCTCCAGGGAGTACTACTAAAGTAACTTGAGATAGCTGTCATTGAAACTAAAATACTTGAACTTCATATTCCGAGTCTGTATTGCACTCAATTTTATAAGTAGGGCCAGCAGATGGAGTGGTTTCACATTTAATTGAAAACTCAAGTGCCCTGTTCTTCAGATTCAGCCAGAAGACACAAGTCAAGGAATCTTAGCCACAACTTCACACAGTAATATATGACAACATTCATATTTCAGTTTCTCCTCCCTCCACAGAGAGCTTCAGGAGGCTCGTCGGGCCGCGTTGTCTCCAAAGCAGAACCTCTCTCCGAGCCTGAAACCTCCTGTGAGAGAGGGATCTCTGCCCAGAGCCGGGAGAAGGCTGGTTGGGAGAAAGGCAGGGCGGTCTGTGAGCTTTGGCTGCCCCGGGTCCCACATCTGATGCCACGAAGTGAAGCCTCCACATGTGTGTTTTGCTGAGATGTGAAAACTGGAGCAGACATTAGATGGATCATCTCTTTTGTCTCCTGAATGGACTATTGACCTTTTAGATGATGCTGATTTTGGATGACTACTTTAACTCCAAATACCTGCCTGAAGTGATGTCAACATCTGTTAAGAGTGCTTGACAAGATATGTCCAATTGTTCCATTCTTTTTTTTTAACTGTAAATAAACATTTTAAAGTTTTCTTTTAAATCAGATGTGTTTCTTATTATGCAAAGTTTTAACCTGTCATAATAGAGATCCTTGTAAAACAACACCTCAGGGACTTTCCTGTGGATTGCTTTACTTATCATTTGCTGCAGTTCACTGTGAGTGACGTGATGTCACTGTTTTACACGAAGCCACAGGCAATATTATAATTTCACAATATAGATCGTCGTCACGTATCTCTTGAGATAAAGTGATTTAAAAAAACTGTTTCATGAGCTACTATTTATTTTTATGAATGGTGATTTCGCCCATATTTGGGCTAAATCTACAGATTTGTTTGTGTGAACTGAGTGAAAATGAAAGTTTAGCAAAGGATGACGGTCCATGAAGGCATCGTGTGGCGTTCAGGGACCCCGCCTTTAAATCGGAACTCGGGATTACCGTTCCGTATTATTAAACCGTGTTGTTTTCGTGAGGCAGCGGCGTCTGTCTGCTTTCTCGGGCGCATCACTACCGTAAGTTAGTCTGGGAATTCTAAAAAAAAATATAAAAAAATTCTAGCAAGATGAGAAATCATTGTGAGTAAAACGAGACGAAAAGCCTTGTTTTCACTGCTTGACGGAGTTGATGTTGAGTCGTTAGCATTAGCTTGACAGCTACTTTAAGCGGTTTCTCTGTAACTTAGTTTTCACGTTCGGACTGAATGAACTCGTTCAAAGTTCTACATTATCTGGAGGGTTTTGCAAAATTGAAGCGAGGTTTAACTTTTTCCGGCGTGTTTGGGGGTGGGCGGGTGTTTTTTGTATGAATTAAAGGTCAGGAGAGCTCACTGATGGACGGCCTGCGGTGTCTGACGAGGGGCCAAAACGCCGCCGCACTAGTTTTCGCCTTTCTGCAAGCGGACTGCAGCGACTCGGACTACATCGAGGAGCTGCGCTCACTGGGCAAAGATCTCAATCTCTCCCGGGACATCAAGAGCAACGGGTCCGGAATCGAGTGCCCCGACGATGGCGACCTGGAGACGGATGGTCATCTGCCCAGCAGCATCACGGTCTCCCTGGATGACCTGCAGCCTTCGGTAGATCCGTGGCCTGGTGAGAGTTCACGTTAGTTCACATCCACATTAGTTTGTTTGTTTTAAATTCGGCTTGCTTTTAACAAGTCTTATTTACAATGGAGGCACAAAGAAAACAAACAAACATAGAAACAAATGTTGTATATGTCAAGCCCCAAATCTCATTTCAAGGTTTGAACTTAAATACTCCACTAGTCATGTTCCCACAAAACACAATTTATTTTGATAACGAAACAGTTGATGGACATGTTGATTAGCAACAATGAAAATATGGATCAAGTGATAACGCACAACATAATCTGCAACTAAATGAAAAGACCAGACAAACAAGGGCTAAACAGTAGTAGTAATTATGAAATGTGATTATCGAATATTGGGGAAGTGTTACGATTGATAAAGTTTCACTTCTTCCAATTATGAGGCATGTTTGGATTTGATATATGTGATTGGAATTCTATCCTGCGCCTCAGCATTGTACACACGTAAGCAAAAAGAAAGGAAGTGAGTGTTTACAGTGATCGATTTCACTTGATCTAAGCAAATGAATAAAAACAAGTGTAGGAATCCTTCATTACTTGTTGTGTGGTATTTGTGAAAGAGTACAGTGCTGGAGATGCAGAAAGTTTGAAGGTCTGTAGCAGATGATTTGCAGCAGAAAAATGAAATGAGTCACAGGCTTTTCGGGAATGAGGAGACTGAGGAATCTACTAGAAGGTAAAATGGTAAATGGTAAATGGTCTAGATTTATATAGCGCCTTCTAACCACACTGAGTGCAGTCCCAAAGCGCTTTACATATCAGCCCACTCACCCATTCACGCTCACATTCACGCTCACATTCACACACCAATGGGACAGATGTCCCATTGTGAAGGTAGAATACAATCTGTGTCGTGAATGTTGAGAAAGGACAATAGAGTTTTGAAAATGAAACCAGTGGGTTTGTCTGTCCAGTCTAACAGGGAATACACAGACAGCAGTGGCAAGTGCTGAATGGGAAAGAACATCAACTTGTGAAGGCGCTTTTACTTTTTTTTGGAAAATCTGGAAAATTATATTGCCATAATCAAAGATTGCAAGAACCGTAATTTTCACCCAGTTAACTGTACATTTATGTGAGTTTATAGTAATGCCAGATATGCAGTCCTGTGTAGCATAATGCCGCGTATCCATCATATAGGAGGGCGTGTTGAGTTTATTCTGCAAGTGAGAAAGTAACCATAAACACACACAGCCAGGACTGCCAATACCTGCTGTGTCACAAACAGCAGGAAGTCCTGGTCGTGATAGTGCGTGTGTGTGTGTGTGTGTGTGTGTGTGTGTGTGTGTGTGTGTGTGTGTGTGTGTGTGTGTGTGTGTGTGTGTGTGTGTGTGTGTGTGTGTGTGTGTGTGTGTGTGTGTGTGTGTGTGTGTGTGTGTGTGTGTGTGGCAGAGCTCTAATCTATCTGCAATGTACATGAAGAGACGGACGGATCTGAACCAGGCTGCATCCTGTGTAGTTCAACAATCTTCGTACAGCTTCCCACTAAAGTGATGTGACAATGTGCTGAGGGAAACAGAATATAGCTGGAGGTAAAAAAAAAAAAAAAACGCTCCTCGGACACTTGTTTATTTGTGTCATACTCGGGCAAAGAAGTTTAGATGAATGAAATGACTTGAAAACTGAAAGTCATTTGGTGTTTGATTCCACCACATTCACCCGTCCCTCTAACCATTTGTGCCGCAGAGGTGCGTTCCAACCCCAAAGTGTGACCATAGATTCAAGGTTTCCCTTCACGGTCCTTCCTATTGAATATTTACATCACAGATTTTGTCCCGACCGATAAGCCATGGTGGAAAGTTTTCTCATTTCAGTCGACTCCTTATGACTTTCTCTTTTTACTTCCTACGTCGAGACCCTCAAAACATTTGTTTGTTTTTTGGGTTTTTTTTTTTGGTTACCTTGATATTTTTATTTGAAGTTCATATGAGAGGATCAGTTTATGGATCTCAAGAGCTGGGGGAGGGAAATGTCATTGAAAAGACACATTGTGGATGTACGGGCACGCAAAGAGATGAAAGGGAAAAGCGAGGAAATGTTCACTGCTTGTTTGCAGGATGCGATTTGAAAGTGAGAGCTCGTAGCAACACACATGAAAGCTCACCGAATAACACAGATGATGCACAAAGGCTAAAAAAAACCCAATTAAATATTTTACTTTTTTGGCTTGGAAACAAAAAGAAAGCGAATATAGCCTTTTTGTTTTTCCACAATTCAAATGCTGAAGTATTTTTTATATTCATTTGAGTAAAATGCAATTAGCTTGAGGATGAATGGTTTATATAGTTTTATATTTGGGTCACTTGTCCATTTATTCTTTGATGTTAACTAAAATGTGAAAAAATAGAAATATTCATGTGTTTCTTTTAGAATTTTCAATATCTAAAAAGAAAAATCATAATGAAAGTCTGATTGTGTGGCACTCAATGCCATTTTCTTTTTTTTTGCTCTGATTTATGCCACTTCTCTACTACTGTGGGGGAATTTATGTGTTTTTGAGCACAAGCCTCTTCATTGCGAAACTACCAATTTGCATAATCCACATTGTTTGCTTGGAAACGGCAAAAAGAAACAACAACAAAAAACCCACAATATACCTTTTTTTTTATCTGTTTCTACCAGAATTGCATAAATATTCTATTTTGACATCCATTTCTGTGCTTCTCACTCCCTCTGCTGAACCGTACTCATGTTTTTGTCTTGCTGCAGGGGGCCGTATGGAAGCGGAAGCATTTCGGCAGGTCGTAGAGGGGCTGAGAGAAATCGCGGCCCAGCTGGAGCAGGAAGTCGTGGCTCGCGGCATCCAGAACCTGAACAGCCACATATCCGCCTCCCCCTCTGAAGTGAGTCTCCTGAATGCTGGAGATCGCATAAAAATGGCGACCGCCAATTTTAATGAAACCTTCTCGTGCAAAAATACAGTGAAACATCTACAAATCTCCTCCTACAGCTGTTGCATTATGGGTGTTTTTAGTACAGAGTTGTTTTGAGAGGATTCCATGTTTTGTCTCTCCCTCCCAGCAGTGGAAACATCACCTCGCCCGTGAGGTGGAGAGGGCGGTGAGGCAGGGTGTGGGTCTGGACCATCTGCCCCAGGAGCGAGTCATCATGGCGCTCACTCTCGCGCTGGTGCGGGGCGTGTGCGTGCAGGCTCCGCGGCTTCTCAGACGCCTGTTCGCCACGGCGCTGCAGTTAATCAGCCCGGCCAGGTGACTCCGGAGAGGAAGTGACAGTGAGAGGAGGAAGGAGAGGAAGACTGCTGAACTTGAAACAATCGTCTGCTCCCCGCGGCCAGTCGACCGTGAAAAGCAGCACTGAACAGAAGTAGCAACATTAAAGGGATCGTTTGAGTTTATGTCTTTTCTTACAACTGTCTATTTTTTTTATACCTGAAAGTTCTGATTATTTTTTCAATTCTTTTGTCTTTTTTTTGGTCACAATGTCGAAGGAGTTTTTCAAGGTTTTGCTTCATGTTTCTGTCCTGAAACAAATAAGTCGAGTGTATTTTAATATACATGAACGTAAATAAAAAAAACCACTGCAGAAAGATTGTGAAATATTCAACTTTTTTTCGTTTTATTTCCATTTCAAACAGCATATTGTAGGAAACTAAAGGTACAAGTGTCACATCTGAGACCTTTTTGACATCCATCGTCTTGCTGTGAACAGTTTCCCCTTGGAAAATGGCATAGTTGGAGCTGACGAACTTTACTGAGTGCAACACCGAGACACACGACACCCCGTCATTGTTTTGATCCCAAAACTTCAGAGAAAAGTTCATCTTCCTGCACCGTCTTTGCTGAGATTGATTTTAAGTCTTGAGTGGGTGGAACCAGTAAAATCGTGCAGTAACTTTAATTTTCCAGTTTTTCTTTGTTGTGGTGCAGACCAAGACCATGCGATGATAATCTGTATTTTTTTTAAACACTACAGAAAATGACTGCAATCTCAACGGGAAGCCAGTTTTAATGAACCCATCAAATCTTTGTTTTAATGAATTGCACTTTATTAACCCCCCCCGCCCTACTTCATGATGGGAAGACTGAGCTTTAACTGCACACGTGAGGCGAAAGCCGTCGCTGACATTTCTTGTGTCCAACGCACAAAAAAAAAAAAGTTCACAACATAAAAACCCATTTTTGTTTGAATTGCATTAGACTGAAACTCCAAATCTTGTTAAAAGGCTTTAAGACCTTGTTTTCACGACATTTCAAGTGAAAATACTTCCTTATTAACGTCCGGTCTACTCGTGCATGTGCAGAAGAAATATTTACTACAACTGTGGTGGCGCAGTAGCAGATATTCAGAAAAGTATAATTTTCCTCCGTTTGCAAGGAGATGGGAGTTGAAGCGTTTTCAAAAAGTTCCACCTTTGTACGTAGCCATTTTATAAAAGTTGTTTTCAATGCCTCCGAGCATGGTTGCCGTGGAAACACACCAAAAACACAACAAAGGTTTCACATTTTACTTAAAAACGTTGTGTAAACGGGGCCTAAGTCTTCTTATATCTTCACGATAAATGAAGATTCCCACACTGACGGTAATATGAATACCTTTGCAATTTAATAACTTATTGATTTATGTTTGCAGCATGCTAAAATATTTTCATCAACTGTTTCTGATGCATGTTGCATATGAAATGTGGCAAGATTAAGTCTTAATATACCTGGTTTGTGTCTGAAGTTTTTCTAAATCGACTCGTACTAAAAAAAAAAAAAAAAAGACTCATTTTATTTGGTTTGTTTATGAGAGGAAGTCTTGGAATTAGTCATCACAGTTACAGTGGAAAGTCCGTCACTTTGCTGCATAGAAAGAGGAAGTGTTGAACGCCTCATACGCACAGGGACCTTGAACTTTAACAAAATTTAATTTTCAGGCTGTGCAAGATGGCCGATTGAAAAGGCTAAAAAAAGAAAAGAAACAATGCAAACAGCAAAGACTGGAGTGGAAACGATCACATAGACGTTCATTCTAACAGGTGAAAGGTCGGAGTAGAGTGAAATTCAAAGAAAAGCAATTGCAGGGGACCCTAAAAAAATAGAGACAAAACAAAACGGAGTGCATCGTCCTCCTGAAGCAGCCATGAGTCGCAGCAGTGAGGTTGTAGATGAGGTTAGATTTTGTTTTTTTTTACCAGGGGGAACTTCCACAACTTTTAAAACCTTCAGACGCTTTACCAGATCGAAAAAAAAAAATAAGAAAACCCATTTCACATTTAAATCCGGTACAACTTGAAAGGAGAATCTCAATTTGAGAGGAGCGTGCTTACAAACGCATTTATTTCTACCCTAACATCTTGAGGATTTGCCCCCCCCCCCCCCCCCCCACCCCTCTCCCCACCGAGGGTGAATCTTTTTTATCTCCTCCTGTACCTCATGAGGCCGTACACCAAAGCAACGACGACCACGGCTGCGGCGCCTCCGTACAGAAGTACTGGGAGGTCACACGCCGGTGCCGGCTCCGGCTGCTGCGGGGCCTCCTCGTCTGTGGCTTCTGCGGGGGGCTGCGCGGCTTCTGGGGGCGGAGGTGTGGCGCGCTGGGCGTCTGGCTCGGCGGCAGTCTCTGCTTCGGGCCGCGGCTCCTCGGTCTGGCGAGGCGCCGCGTCGGGCTCCGGCTCGGCGGCCGACGGAGCTTCGACCTCCGCCGGCGGCGTCGGGGTTTCCTTGGCCGGAGGCGGGGGATCCGCCTCGTCAGGCACGGAGGCGGTGGCCGCAGCTGGTTCTGGCTCAGGCTCTGGTTCTACTGCAGGAACAGAGAAAGGTGCTGCAGGCTCTGGCTCATCGGTAAGAAATACACAAGTGTAGGGGGGAGGGGGAAGCAGCTCCTCCGGCTCTGAGGAGATGAAGGAAGGCTCTGAGGAGATGAAGGAAGGCTCCGCGGACAAGCTTTCGGGCGCTTCGATCACAACGGGCTCCTCCAGCAACACCAGGGACGCCGGCGGAGTGGAGTCCGCCCCGTCCGGTGCGGAAACGGGCAGAGTCTGGTCCCTGAATTCTTCCCTGAGCTCGGCCAGCTCGCTCTCCGACCCTAAAACGCTCATCATGCTGTCGTCGATCACGCCGCCGTCGCCGCTCTCCTCCAGCAGCTCGGCCTCCTCGCGCTCCACGTGGACGATGTCCGAGTTGGAGGAGTTGTTCTCGCTGCGCTCCTCGGCCAGGGCAGCGCCCTCGTTGCTGTCCAGGCTCTTGACGTCTTCGGGTTCCATCGCGCAAACCTGTGCCCAGGACTCGTGGCCGGCCAGAGAGACGGGCAAGCTTTCCGTCTGCCAGGAGCTGTGCCCGCTGCTGTTGTCTCCCGTGCAGAGCAGCGACGACGGCGGGCTCAGCTGGTCGGGGTGCTGCTCGCCTGACAGGATGTAGATGTCGTTGCTGTCCTCGGCGATGGTCACACCTCGCTCCTCTTCTGTCACAAGGCTGAATATTTCACCCTGTGGGGGGCAAGGAAAGCCATTTTAATTCATCTCCAACACATGTTATAGGACTGCGGGATGGACAGAAAGTCATAAAAAAAAAAAAAAAACTGAAGTGGTTGTTAATGTGATACTGCACAGATTTCCACCTCCATTGAGCCTTTTATGCCGTCCAGTGATCAACGGTAGAGCATTAGCCGCAAACCGGCGGACCTCTGTAAGTCCCAGTTATGTAACAGTGCATCGTGTAATCATGAATAACAGAGGGGAGCAGGAGCAGCATACATGCAAGTAAATCTCACCAGGCGGCCGAATACACATTCGACCCTCGACAATATTAAAAGGTCAAACTCATTTTTAAAAGCTGCTTTAGCACATGTATATTCTCCCCCATGACGATGAGTGGACAGAACATTCGAGCACGAGTGAGTGATCCTTACAGATATATTTCAAAATTGAGCCGGCAGCAATCGCGAGGCTGTTGGATACATGACGCGACTCAGAATAAGTGTCAACGTTGAGCTGTTTTATGAGCACAGTGCAGAAGCAGTTCTACAGTCCCCTGCTGTAATAAGTAGCTGGAAATCACACAAAGAACACACTAAGAAATGTGGCTATCATCAGTGTATCTGTGCCTTTGAGAGGGAAAAATATATATATATAACAAAATACCACATCAGCAGTGTCTATACCTATACAGCAACTATACCAAACCAGGCAGGAAAATGGTTCAATCCAACCTGGACCACCTTTCCTTTCCCCATAATTGCTGTTCACACAAGCCTTATCACAAACATGCCGCTCAGAAGTAAACAGCAGATGGCAGCAATGCTGGGAGCCGAGAGATCAGTGATGCCGCAAGTTGGGCGGCATCGGCGTCAGAAGCCACAGAGGGATGGTGAGTTTGAGAAAACACGCATGATGTTTGCACTGAAACAAAAGGCAAACATTTGGAGTTATCTCTATTCATTATGCAATTGCTCTACATTCAACAGAGCTGCTGTGGCCCTTGAATCAAAATGAGTTTGACCCTCCTGTTCTACATGTATACAATTTTAGATTCAGAGAATAGTTGTATTTATACTCAGTCATATGTCTCACACACAGAAACATTTTCAATAATCTAATGTAATATTTCTTCACAATTTCAGGAAATATAACTCCATGGGAAATAAACAAACATCACAATAAGCATTCACAAAAAGAAAGTTCAGCCATTGTATTGATACGTACAGCCATTATAGACTTAGGATATTTTATACGGTGCTTGAGTGGCTTTAAATTCCAGTCTTCGTGGTGTGGCGTGTCGCTAGGGTGTGACGACGCAGGCGCTTGTTGAACAGGGAGGTGACAACTTACGTGAGCATCAACAGACAGAAAAGAGTCTGACAACACGGACCAGCTCCCAAACCAACATGCTCAATTTGCAACGTGTAATTATGTTTATCACAAGGGTGCTCAGCTGTCAGTTTTCCCCGAAGAGCTTTGCAACACGTTAAAGCGGTATCGATCCATGTAAACATCAAATGTAAATGACCTGTCAAGGTCATATCGCTCGAGAGGGTCACTCAGAATCGCTGCACGGCAGCTGCATGCGGCGGGAAAGGAGATTAAATCTGACGGCGCGCCATCATTATCCAACATTTGCTTTTCTGCATAAGCTGATTTACATGTGCAAGAGGTTGTGTGTGAGAGGAGTGTGTCACAAAATCCTCTCCCTTCAGGATGCAGCTTCCCCACGGGCCCCCGCTGCACAGGGCGAGACCGCCGTGTTCAGAAAAAAAACTCGTACTGCGAAAAACAGCAACAACTTGTTCAGTTGTCACGACATATAAAATGTAAACCGACACTGTAACATCACAGGCTGTCAGACTGAATGCTACAGTACATAATGTTCTTCATGCTGCAAAGAGAGAACGACACCAAGGCGTTGGAGCATCGAAGAACAAAGATTCTAAACAATAACTTCACTTTTTACGCACAACAGTGTTGAATGTCATAAAAGAGACAATGGTATGTAAAATTCAAAAAGGATAAATTGACTAACCCGAGTAGATCTGGTAAACACTCCCAATATTAATCTCAAAAGCTAAATAATTACGAAATATACCCATATAGACAGTGAGTTCAAGTTTTCTCACCTCGAATGGGTCCTGCCTTTAATGTCCTTCAGCGAAAGTGGGAAACGACAGCGAACGTTTTGTTGTCAGGTTCAATTCTCCGCCCTCGCCTCAAGACAAACTATATAAAACCGGTGACACATTCCTGTTTTGAAGCCAAGGGACGTCCTACCGTCAACACCTTGCCCCCCCCACCCTCACCCCCCCACCGCCTATTAACTACTGCTGCTTTTTAATACTCCACACCAATAGACGATTAACTGGCGAAGCAGCGCCGACACTGAAGGCCTGAGCAACATAGCTGCTGCCAAAGAGAACCCGTCAAAACCTGCTTCTGACAAGTAAGCGTTAAAGCTAAACTGACACATGGCCGCGACACCATTGTGTGTAAATGCACTCTGCGGGTCTGGAGATCTTCAACATGCACAGTCTGTTAAACGAGAGAAACTCATTCTAATCAGGTAACATGAATTCTGGGATTATATATTGCTGATGTGCACTTTCGACAGATTATGTCATCATAAGAGGTCACACAGCAGATGACTTGGTGTGAACTGACAGCTGACAAGAGATTTTCAACTTCAAATCAGCAAGTAATCATAACAGGAAAAAAAAAAGGGTCACAGACACATGTTGTTTCGGATTCCTGATCACTTCTGTTTGAATCAACACATGGCAGCCCAGAATAGCTGTTCAATCTTTAATACCAGCAGGAATACCTGAATGATAAATCAGGACTAGATCGGAGTTAAAGCAACTCAATTTGTGTAATTTTTTTAAATGACATTGTGCCGTATATTAGTACGTATTGATGCTGCAGTGTTGTTGTGGACAGCGAAACAATTTACATCAGTAAATATTGTTGTTGTTTTTTTTTTTAGCCAGACACCCTTCACAGTACTGGAGCAGCGGTGGGACAGTAGGACAGACAGGCACGGGAGCAGACGGTTGGACAACTGCCTTTTTTTTCTTTCTTTTTTTTTTAAAGCGGCCAAAGTGTCGTTGCGGTAGCAAGTTTTTAAAACGAGCCACAAGTGGGTCAGCCAGGTCCCTGGTGGTGATGCTTTTAGAGGATTATTTGAGTTATTCTGGGGGAAACCTCTGCCTGCAGAGGAGTTTTCATCTGGTCCAGTTTCATTCAGCTGCAGTGGCATAGTCATGCACATATTTAACCCTGGAGCTGAACAGAGTATGCTTACATAACATGTGATGCCGTACAGGGTGCAGTGTGACGTGCCCCGACAAGGCCCAGCCGGGAACCCATGAAGCTCTCCATCCTTAAATATCATCACTGCAACATCACTGTTTCTGGGAAGTTGCAGTCATCTGCAATATAAAATAGCGTGAATGAAAGATTCCTTCCCTCCTGTCAGTTTGCTGTTACGCCGCAGTAAAGTAGCGCGCGCCTCCATGATCTCTTTGTCTTTGTGGATAGGTCAGGTGCAACTGTGAAATCTCGAGCGTCACATTACATCACATTCATAGAGACGGCAACATAAAATGGATGACGTGCACACTCAGGTCTTATGCAGCAGTTTTCACTGTCAGGGGGACAGCGGTTTGATCCCTCGGGAGTACAGGTCAATGCTGGCAAGCAAACACACAGACGAGCTCGTCCACCATTTTTTTGTTCCTCTTCTCCCGACAACCCCCCTCTTCATAACCCCCCCCCCTCTCCCCAGACCCCCTGGCTTCTGTCTGAGGGCTGCTGGTTTTGTTCCTGCCAAATCAAGTGTGCATCACATTAGGGTCATAAGCAATCTTATTGTGTGCCGATATAACGAACAAAGGAACTATTAGAGGCACCCGGACCTAATAATACTGTACTGTGCCACTTGCACTTATGTCACAACAATGAGGAGAAAGATGGCCGGACAGACAATACTTCGTCTTGAACATTTAACACGTAGCTTGGATGGAGCAACAGACGGCGTATCAAGAACTGCTTTTTTGCTTCGCGACAGTCCACGATGCTGTAAAAAATACAGAGTTCGCCGTTTCGGTGACGTTCACACGCAGCGGCACTTTCGAACGAAAACAAGAGGCGACACAAGACCTTCTCATGTTCGGCGTCACATCTACATGGTCGCTCGCTCTCACGAACCCGTGGACACGGACACCGAGGGGTCCGCCGCGTTGTCACGTCGTAACACGTCCTACCTCGGCGTGGACTCCTGAGAGGTCCCTTTCAGAGCCGAGCAGTCAAAGACCAGGAGAGTCAGAAAGACCAGCAAGTCGTGGCGATGGAGCAGAGGTAGAAAGTTGAGTGTGCACGCAGCTCTGGCTGGATTCTGTGCCCATCCCCTCATCTCTGCCCCCCCCCTTCTCCTCCTCCTCCTCCTCCTCCCTCATGTTCCCTCCCTTCCTATCACAGTGTATGTGCACTCTCTCTTTCTGTCCCTCCTCTTCATCCCTCCGTCGGTGACCCTGCCAACGCCGATCATCTGTTCATCTCTTGTGACATAACACGGGGCAAGAATGTAGCTTTGTTTTGAGCCAGTGCACTGTGTTTACCTCACGCCGCATAAAACCAGACGAGGCATCGTGGCAGTGGGTGGAACTGTCGAGCAAAGCGACACTTAGAACATGTCAATTCACGTGACCCTTCATCAGTGTGACCTCATTCAGGGAGAGAGAGTGCAACGTGGAATGACAACATAATCCATGTGAAACACAAAACGCTTCACTTGCATGAATATTGGGAAAGCGTGCACAGCGTCACAAGCTCACACGGGAGGAGTGATCGCCGCTGTCTTTTAATTTGCCGCCATCATCAGTGAAGTAAAAAACATTTTCACTTGGTTAAATCAGTTATGACTTGTACAGCTGAACAAGCTTCAGCGGTACCTCATGTCTTACCCTAAGTGTGCAAATGATCCCAACTGTCTTTTATGTAGAGGAAGTTTTGAGGACAAAAAAAAGTTACACTGGTTGTATTCTATGTAAAGTTGAGATATAGATAGATTCAAAATGGCACTATTAGAATCAAAGAGTGTATTATATAAAGCAAATATTTAGCTATTGCAGTGTAAACACATACTGTCAGGTTATTTATACAGGTTATCTATGGAGGATTTATTGTACATCTTCGAGTGTGCTTGTTGTAACTCAATAGTGCCCTCATCTGGCTACGTCTGGACAATAATCATGTGTATCATGGAAACCCTTTTGACTTTGCACAGTTATCTTCCTGCTTAACCCAATCTGTATCAGCCCAGCAAAGCGTGACAATTAGTTCTAGATTGTACAAAGCACACCTTCAACTATCGCTACAATTGTTAAAGGAACTGCAAATCTGTATGTCTTTCGAGGCACGCAAATATTTGTACTTATGAATGGTTCCGCGGCCCCAAACTGTACTCAAAACTCACCCATCCGCCCTGCTGCATGATGTAGTGAGCCTCGTCCTCCTCGAGGAACCGCAGCCCGAGATGCAACAGCGTCGCCAGCGACTGGCCCCGACTCTGCAAAGCCTGGAGGAGCACCAAAGGCACCAGCACCTGTCGTGACAGAGGAATTGGTAAAGAACGCGACGTGCGAGGTGAAAGTCTCGAGGCGTTGGGCCTTCTCGCGTTATTCTGGAGCTGCTCGCTCACCTTACTCCAGGCTCCCTGTGTGTGTTTGGAGAGGTCCTGCACCGTGCCTTTGAACCCCTGGTAGTCTAGAGGTCTAAAACACACCAGATATTATTAGCTGTATCAAACACGTTTTGCATATTCAAGGAGTTGTAAAATGTTCCGCGAGCCGGGATGTTTGCAGAAAGTGTCAGCAACATTTACCTCAAAAAACCTATTGTTTAATTATATTCCATACACTATAATGGTGTTCCCCTTTTATGAGGAACGCCCATGAATATATGGCGTCATGCACAAGTGTTGTTACACACATTTGCGTCTGGAAATTCAAACCGCAGTGAACTCAACAAATGAACTGCACAACTGGAGCAGCGAGCAGTTTCCGTATCCGAGTCGAGTTACTTACGTGTGACTTTGATAAAATTACATAATTGTGCAATAGTTTGCTCACATGTTCGACGTTTTGACACATTAAAACCACAAATGTAACTGTATTTTATGTCATAGGCCAACACAACGTGTTGCATAATTGTGAAGTGGAAGGAAAATGAAAATACTGAAAAGCGTGGCATGTGTCCCTTAAAATGCAAATCAAAATTGTTAATCTGTTGGTGTGCTAATGAAGTGATGCTGAAGTGAGCACATGCAATATTTCTATTATGACTTTTATATCATGCAAACTTCCTCACCAGCTTTTTTCATTATCACCACACTGCAAAGAGCCAAGGTTCAACAGTTCACTCAGTTAAAACTGAACAATACCAGCAGTGTGTTCACATCAACCTTGTCATTCCTTTTGAGATTGTGACACTTTTCACAGTTTGTACATAAGAAAATCTGGTCCAGTTTCTTTACCCAAGCACATTCCTTCCTGGCACCTTTTTATTTCATTCGTCCCAGCTCTGTCAATTTACCCTGCGAGTAGCTTCTCCACAGCTGCGTCCAGATGTGCGTGGAGGTCTCTGGCGACATCGTCCCCCATCGCAGCGAGGCAGTCTTCAATGGAGCTCTCTGGGTCGGCCGGACTGAACACAAGCGATGAGTGGCGGTCGAAGCCTGTGCTAGAAGATGCTGCAACGAAACAAAAACCCGCTAAAACATCGAACCATTTCATTGAGTTTATTTTCTCCTTCCTGATTCCATTTGCACAAAAAAAAAAAAAAAAAAAAAAAAATCCATAAAAGAGCCATGTTGTGCCCACTACCTGAACCAGGATGGAAATTTGACGCTGTTATGCTTCCCTGAGGCTTTATGACTGGAGAGCTGACCACAAACATGCCCACGTAAATCACCTCAGTTTTATTGGGACAAAAACAAGTTTACTATGTGTGCGTATGTGTGATCACCCACCGGCAGCAATTTCATCTTCAAGGTTTCTCATCTCTTCCTCTATCTGCTCTTTTATCAAGGTGGTCCTTTCTCTCTCACTCTGGGCATCATCTGGTGGAAGAAAAGAAAAGAAAACCATTGTATATGAAGTGATATCCTTCACTTCACTTTTTCCAAAAGCACTTTTTGAATTGAATACAGCACAGGTAAAATCCTGTTAATGCCATGAGTGATTTTAATAGCAGAAACATATTAACCTGCTTGACGCACAGATACTACTGAACTTTATTGATAAACCAGGGATTCCTGCGCGCATAAAATGTCAATAACTACATCCGGTTTGTCAAGAAACCGTTTGTGCACGTGTAAACAGAAGCTTCACTGGGGGGTGGGGGGGGGGGGGCAAGGCGAATGTCATGTGCCCCACAGTCGACGCCGCTGAGCTAAAGCCAGAGCTGCCAAGAGTGTCGCTCCGTCATCGCGTGCATAAAAAGGCACCGACGCAAAGCTCGTAAATTATTGACGAGGCGGAGTCCGCACTGCCGGGCACTGGGATGAAGCACTGGAGGGGCCGGCGTGACACAAAGACGAAGGGAAAATGAATTGCAAATCTGGCTGTACAGCTTGAAACGATTCAGAGGTCATCCGACGA